>NC_067292.1:19266527-19368895 GCF_020740795.1 Apus apus | reverse complement strand
GGCAGGGTGAGGGAACAGCCGAAGGAGCAAGGAGAGCCTAGGGCAGGCCAAGGGTATGGCTGGGGTCCCCACCATATATCTGCCCCCAGTAGCTCCATGTTCAGCCCCTAGGGTGGGAGCAACAAGCCCCCCCCCCCTTCTCTTCCCAGCCCTGGCCCCTTTTCCCACCTAGCTCTGCTGTGTTTCCTCTCTTCCATCCATCCTGTTCTCCCTGGTTTTGTGTGGTACCTCCATATCACACCTGTCCTCTTCATCCCACGCGGGATCCTTCCCTCTGGACACTGGGAGAAGAGGATGCTGCTTGGGATGGAGCAGGTCCTGGAAAGATCCGTGTGGGAATAAGAAGCAAGAGCTCTTGTGACTCCCACCAGGCTTCATGTTCTTGCCCTTGGTCTCTTAAATGAGAAGAGTCGTCGCCTGAACAGGGGCTTGAACCCTGGACCCTCAGATTAAAAGTCTGATGCTCTCCCAGCTGAGCTATCCAGGCTCTGGAGGGAATTTTTGGGGGGGGTTCAGGACAGGCAGGGAGACCCCCCAACACTGTAAGCACTGGTGGGACAACCTGGGGACCTCCTTGGAGCTCCCCCACACTGCTCCAGCCAGGCCAACCTCAGGGGAGACATCATCCCACCAGGAGCACCCCTAGGACCCTGCCCTGGGACCCCCCTTCCTCAGGGCCAGGAGGGGGGGGGGGGGCAAAGGGACAGGCCCAGACCCATGGATGAGGGGGGCTCTTCCAACCCCTCCTGGGCACTAATGAGCTTCATTAAGAGCAACGAGCCAGGCCACCTGCCCTCCCTCCTGCTGGGATCAATCAGCTGAGGGAACAGAAGGCAGCAGTGACTTGGAAAGGCTTGGAAGGGGGAGCAGAGCTTGGCACCTACAGGCAGGTGTTATGGGGGGGGGAGGGGGTGGATATGCTGACTAAGGGAAGGCCAGGAGCTTAATTATCCCGATTATTTACAGCCTGCCCCCCTTGGTGCACCAAGGCACAGCCCCATGGACCCAAGTGGGGACCCTCAGCCCTGGGGACAAGCCCCCCAGAGGTGCAGACAGAGGCTCCAGGGGGCACCTGCAGCCCACCGAGGTGATGCCTGGATCCCAGAGAGACCACAAGGACCCAGAGCCCCTCAGAGAGGCCGACCTGAGGCACCAGGGACCACCCCCCCCAAAAAAAAAAAGAGGTGCTGTAAACCCCCCCCAGGCTTCTCAGAAGGGGGGGCGGTGAGACCCAACGACCCTCAGGGAATCCTCACATCTATCAGGAGACCCCTGTGAGGCCCCAGAGCCTCTGGAGAGGCAATCTGGGATCAGAGCAGCCCCCCCAAGGCTGCCAGACAGGCACCAAGAGACCACCAGGCCAGGCAGAGCAGCCCCCCCGGAACACCCAGACCCCTTGGGGAGGCACAACAGAGACAACCCCCAAAGAGGCACAGAGAGACCCCCCCCCACAACCCTCAGAGCAGCACCCTGACACCCCCAGCACCCCAGAGCAACCTTCTGAGGTCCCCAAGCTCCTCAGAGAGGCACACAGAGAACCCCCGAGACCCCTCAGAGCCCCCTCTGACGCCCCCACACCCCTCAGAGTGACCCCCAGACCCCCTGACACCCCCCAGACCCTTCAGAGCCCCCCCTGACACCCCCCCCCGACCCTTCAGAGTGACCCCCTGACCACCCCCAGACCTTTCAGAGCCCCCTCTGACACCCCCAGACCCCTCAGAGTGACCCCCTGACACCCCCAGAGACCTTCAGAGCCCCCCCTGACACCCCCCGACCCTTCAGAGTGACCCCCTGACACCCCCAGACCTTTCAGAGCCCCCTCTGACACCCCCAGACCCCTCAGAGTGACCCCCTGACACCCCCAGACCCTTCAGAGCCCCCCCGACACCCCCAGACCCTTCAGAGTGACCCCCTGACACCCCCCAGACCCTTCGGAGCCCCCCCTGACACCCCCAGACCCCTCAGAGCCCCCCCTGACACCCCCAGGCCCCTCAGAGTGACCCCCTGACACCCCCAGACCCTTCAGAGCCCCCCCTGACACCCCCAGACCCCTCAGAGCCTCCCCTGACACCCCCAGACCCTTCAGAGTGACCCCCTGACACCCCCAGACCCCTCAGAGTGACCCCCTGACACCCCCAGACCCTTTAGGGCCCCCTCTGACACCCCCAGACCCCTCAGAGCCCCCCCTGACACCCCCAAACCCCTCAGAGTGACCCCCTGACACCCCCAGGCCCCTCAGAGCCCCCTCTGACACCCCCAGACCCTTCAGAGTGACCCCCTGACACCCCCAGACCCTTTAGATCCCCCTCTGACACCCCTAGACCCCTCAGAGCCCCCTCTGACACCCCCAGACCCTTCAGAGTGACCCCCTGACACCCCCAGACCCTTTAGAGCCCCCCCTGACACCCCCAGACCCTTCAGAGCCCCCCCAGCTCCCCCCGCCGGGTCCGCCGGGCGCGTTTCCCCGCCCCCCCCGTCCCTCCGCGCTCTCTTGTCCCTCCGCGGCCGCCGTCCGCTCGGGCCGGCCCCGCGCGCGCCCCGGGCCCCGCGATGGCGGCGCCGCCCAAGAGGCCGAAGGTGGCGGAGGTGGGAGGGGGGGGGAGGAAACCGGGACCCCCGGGCCCCCCGGGACCCCCGGGTCTCGCCCCGGTTCCTCCCGCTGTCTCCCGGTGTCCCACGGTTCCGCCCCGGCCCCCCCCCCTTGTACCCCCCGGTTCCCCTCGGTTCCCCCCCGGTCTCCCCCCGCTTCCCCCCTCGGTGCTCCCCGGTTCCCCCCCGGCCCCCCTCCCCGTCCCCCCCCGGTGCCCCCCCCGATCTTCCCCGTTCCCCCCCCCGGTCCTCCCCCAGTCCCCCCCGCTCCCCCCCCCGGTTCCCCCCGCTTCCCCTCCAGTTCCTCCCCGTTCCCCCCCCGGCTCCTCCCCGGTTCCCCCGGTGCCCCCCCTTGTCCCCCCCCGCGGGCCCCGTCCCCCCTTGTCCCCCCCGGTTCCCCCCTCGGTTCCCCCGGTTCCCCTCCGTTCCCCCCCCCCCGGTCCCCCCCCGGCTCCCCCCCGGTTCCTCCCCAGTCCCCCCCCGGAGCCCCCCGGTTTCCCCCCCGGTGCCCCCCGCTCCCCCCCCCGGTCCCCTCCAGTTCCCCCCCAGTTCCCCCCCAGTCCCCCCCAGTCCCCCCGGTCCCCCCAGTCCCCCCCGGTTCCCCCCGCTTCCCCTCCAGTTCCCCCCCCGGTTCCCCCCCGCTTCCCCCCTCGGTGCCCCCCCGTTCCCCTCCCTGTCCCCCCCCGGTTCCCCCAGTCCCCTCCGCTTCCCCTCCAGTTCCTCCCCGTTCCCCCCCGTTCCCCCCCCGTTCCCCCCCCCCCCTCAGCCGCCCTTTCCCCCCCTCCAGGCGGCCGGTTCCGATCCCCTCCCCGCTTTCCTGGCCTGGTGCGGCCGGGCGGGCGTGGAGCTCAGCCCCAAGGTGAGGAGGGGGCAGACCCGGGGGGGGGTCGGGCCCGTTCCCGGGGGGTGGGTCACCCCACTGACATCCCCGGCCCCTCTTTTTCCCCCCCCCCCCAGGTGCGGCTGGGCCGGCAGGGCGCGCTGGCGGGGTACGGGCTGCTGGCTGCCCAGGAGCTGCAGGCTGGGGAGCTGCTGGTGGCCGTGCCCCGCTCCGCCCTGCTCTCCCAGCACACCTGCTCCATCCGCGCCCTGCTGGAACAAGGTGAGTGGCAGGTAGAGGCTGCTCCACCCTTTTTGGGGGTTGGGGCTCTGTTGGGGGAGCATCTTGGCTGGAGCAGGGAGGGGCTTGGGTTGTTAGGAGGGAGGGGAGCAGCCCAGCCCTTTATTCTCAGGGAGACTGGAGTCACCTGGGGGGGGGACACAAGTGGGAAAAGTCCAGCACTGCCACACCCGGTCTGAAATGACATCCCTCCCTGCCCTGGTGCTTTCCTGGAGGCTCAGGAGATGTTGCTGGGAAAAAGCTTTTCCTGGTGCAGGCAACCAGAGCCTCCTGGGATGGGTGAGGATGGTGAGAGAGTGTTTGGGGGTTCTGGTCGCCCGGTCTGGATCTGCCTCCAGCTCAGGGCAAAGCCAAGCCTGGAGAGGTCGTGTGGACTTGAAGCAGAACTCCCCACCCTGGGCTGCAAGGCAGGGGGATCAAGCTTTGCTTCTTGGAACGCTCGGAAAGTAAAAGACCCAAACTTCAACTTAGCTTTTCTCCATCATCTCTGGTTCCTCAGCACAGGAGTCCCTGCAGAGCCAGTCTGGGTGGGTGCCTCTCCTGCTGGCGCTGCTGCACGAGTACACAGCCAGCAACTCCCCCTGGCAGCCTTATCTGTCCCTCTGGAAGGATTTCAGGAGCCTGGATCACCCCATGTTCTGGTGAGGTGCAACCAAGCAGGGCTGTGGGGTGGCCTCATGTGAGAGCTGGGGCTGCTGAGCAGGGTTGGATCCCATCCTGCTGCTCCAGCCCTGGCTGAGGGACCCCTGTACCTGCAGCTGCAGGCACAGCCAGAAGGCAGGAAATCTGGAGAGCATCAGGAAGCCGAGATTTTTTGAAGGCAAAAGGAGTTGATAAGATCCTTCTCCCTGGGGCAGACGGGGATAAACCTGCTGCTTTTCCTGCAACAGGCCTAAAGAAGAGAGAACCAGGCTCCTGCAGGGCACAGGCATCCCCGAGGCAGTGGACAAGGACCTGGCCAACATCCACATGGAATACAGCTCCATCATCCTGCCCTTCATGCAGGCCCACCCCGACCTCTTTGACCCCAAGGTGCACACGCTGGAGCTGTACAAGGAGCTGGTGGCCTTTGTCATGGCCTACAGGTGAGAGGGGAGGGCTTTGCTCCCACCAGGAGCTCGGGAGCACCACGGGGATGCTCACGGGCTGCCTGCCTTTGGGAAGTGGAACTTAGTGGAAGGGGAAGCTTGCCCTGTGCTACAAGGTGTCCCCCTGGCTTGTCTTCACCTCCCTCAGCTTTCAGGAGCCTTTGGAGGAGGAAGATGAAGATGAGAAAGGGCCCAACCCTCCGATGATGGTGCCTGTGGCAGATATTTTGAATCACGTGGCCAATCACAACGCCAACCTGGAATACTCTCCCGTGAGTGCAGAGCTGCTCTGCCAGGACCAGCAGGGCCTGGTTCCTCTGGGCTGCCAGGCTGGGGGAAGTGGTGGCAGAGCAGGGTCCCCCACCCCCTGCTGCACGCCAGGCTGGAGCCAGGAGGGGCTCAGGGTGGCACCGCAGCAGCTCCCACAGCCTCTTCTCCCCCTTGCTTGCAGCAATGCTTGAGAATGGTGACAACGAGGCCCGTCAGCCAAGGTGAGGAGCTCTTCAACACCTACGGGCAGATGTCCAACTGGCAGCTCCTGCACATGTATGGCTTTGCCCAGCCCTTCCCTGGCAACACGCACGACACGGCCGACATCCAGATGGTGACCCTGCGCCGCGCCGCGCTGCGCCGTGAGTGCCACCCGGGCAGGGACCTCACAGGGGGATGTTCTGGGATGGAGGGATGCTGGAGAAAGGAGTCCCTGTCCCACGGCATTGCTCTGGTTTTCTGCCTCCTGTCTCCCCCGGGGCTGCTCTCCAGCTGGGGCTGCAGCTCTGCTGTCTCCCGAAACCAGGCGCTAGAAGTGAAGCAGAGCAGCAGCTGGTCCGGGAGCAGTGGGACTTCTTGTGCCAGCTGGAGATGGTGGGGGAAGAAGGTGCCTTTGTGCTTGGCTGGGATGAGGTGCTGACAGAGGAAGAGCTGTCCACAAGCCTCAAGGTGAGCACTGCCCAGGCTAAGTGTACAAACCAGTTCAGCCAAGGGGACGAGGCTGTGAGGGCGTTTTGGTACCAGCACTCCTGTGTGAAGAGTTGCCCATCTCCCCAAGGTTCAGGTGCTGTTACTGTCACTGTCCTCTCCTGAACTAACCCTTCTGACCTGACTTACAGCTCTGGGGCTGCTGCTGCTGTTCTAGAATGTTTTGCACCCTGGTGGGCAGCAGCCAAGATGTCCTTAAAGACTGTTCAACACCCAGGTTTGCTTTCTGAATGTTCTCCTAACCCACCCGTTACTCGTGGTGAGGGGTCCAAGCCAGTTTCACTCCAGCTCAGAACAATTCACCTGCTCCACGCAGCAGTTAAGACCACACTTGTGTAGAGAAGCCAGCCAGAAGCCAACCACAAACTTATCTCTGCCTGTCATTCCAGGTGCTGTGCATGTCAGAAGAAGAATTCAAGGAGTACAAGGAACAGGAGGGCTGGGAGGATGACAGTGAGGAAGAGGAAAACTCAACCCTTTCTAACGAGGCTCTCTCCAGACTGAAACCTCCTTGCAAAAAGCTCCTTCATGACAGTGTGTTGCTGACCCTGGAGTCCTACAGGTCAGACCTGAAAGAAGACCAGGACTTGTTAAATAACAAGGAGGCTTATGGGAAGCTGAGCCGAAGGGAGCAACAAGCTCTGCACGTGCGTTACGGGCAGAAGAAGATCCTGCATCAGCTGCTGGAGCTGGTGCACTAGAAACCTCCTTGCCTCTGGAAGTGAACTGCCTGGAATGTGCTCAGGAAGGGGAGGTCAGCCTTTGGCCATCCCTTCTGCAGGAGGTGGCAAGATGAAATGTGGACCCACTTGTCCCTCAAAAGGCACGTGGCTCTGTAGCCACCTCTACAGAATGAAAACCTTCCAGAGCACAGATGTGGGTTTGGGTGGCCTTGTTTTACAGGGAGAGCTCTGGAGCACACCTGCCACCTCTGGAGCACACCTGCCACCTTCTGCTGGAGGACTTCAGAACACCCACATCTCCTAAAGGCTGCCTTAGGAAGGCAGACACACTTTGTCCAACCAGCAAGGGAGTTCCCTCATGTAGCAGCAGAAAGAGAAGACCAGAGCTGCTCCACGTCCAGAGGAAAAGGACCAAAATCCAGCTGCTAGCTCTGGACTTAGGCTCAGAATAAACATCTGGCAGGTGGCAGCACCTTTAGCTACATTGATCTTCTTCCCCTCACCAGTTCCTGCATGACAAGCCAGGTCTGCAGGACAAGCTCTGTCTAATAAAGCCTGTTTCTTACACAGCCAGTGCTGCCTCCTTCCAAAAGGGGTTGGGGGGGTTTGGATCTTGGCTGCTGCAGCTAAAAATGTTGCAACCAAGCAAACCCCTGGGTAGGTGAAGGTCAGATATGACTTTGACTTCACTGCTGGGGGCCAGGGTGGTGTCACATTCCCTGGGGTGCTTGTCTTCCCTTGGACAGTGGCAAAATGCTGTCACAGAGTCTAGTCTGCCATCTGGATTTTGGATGGAAAGGTTAGTCTTGAACATGAAGTGCCCTTTCCCAGGGCCTCTGGTGATCCCTGGGGAGCTGACACCAGCCCTGGGAGACAGTACCAGGGGGCATGAAATGCAGTGGCCTCCATCCCACCAACCCAAGGTGTGTTACTGGGAGCTTGGCTGAGTCCTGTTCACCTTCCACCCCCTCTTGACACCAGCATCAGTTCTTCAAGCCTGCAGGGACCAGCCATGTAGAGCAGCATTAGTAGAGAACCAGAGGGACCTCTGAGTCACCAGGCCAAGGCAGCAAGCTCTGCAGATGGTTTGCCAGAGACAAAGGGTAGGAAAAACCCACAGCATCTGGGCTAGATTAAGCAAGCATGTGGTGGCTGATAAATCTCCCAAATCCTACCCCAATACAGGAGGATGAATAAACTGAATTTGCAGCACCAGACCAAAAAAAAAAACCAAAACACATGACCAGCTTCCAAGGGCTGTTTCAGCACAACTGTCCTGCCAAGCAAATGCCAGGGAATTGCAGGATCTGGCAAGAAATGACTCCTTTACACACAGGTTGCTGAAAAACACTGCCTAGAAACAGGTCCCAGATACTCCCCTTGAGCTGCAGCCCCTTGGATCTTGTGCAGCAAAAGCCCAGCCAGGCTGACAACCCCTCACATCCCAGCAGGAAATCCTGACCTCTCCACTCACACAACAGCAGCCAAGGAGCTTTGACCAGCTTGTTAGTTGAAAAAAAGCAAGTAGGGAAGCTCTGCTTCCTCATTCCTGCTGGGCTGCTGATGCCAAAGGGGTTTGCAGCACCCCTGAAGCCACCTCTGCCCTGGTTACAGCCCAACCAGCCACCCTGCAGCCTGTCTGCTGCCCAGGCCCTGCACCCCAGCACTGCAACCACTCTCCTGTCCAGCACAGCTTCCTCGGAGCCAAATCCCACTCATCAACTTAGAATCATCAAGGTTGGAAGGGACCTTAAAGATCATCAAGTTCCAACCCCCCTGCCATCAGCAGGGAACCCACCACTAGACCAGGTTGCACAAAACCTCATCCAGCCTGGCCTTAAAAACCTCCAGGGAGGGGGCATCAACAACCTTCCTGGGCAACCTGGGCCAGGGTCTCACCACCCTCACAGCAAAGAATTCCCTCCTCATGTCTCACCTCAATCTCCCTCTTCCAGTTTTAATCCCTTCCCCCTTGTCCTCTCCCTCCCTGCCCTTGTCCCAAGCCCCTCCCCAGCTTTCCTGGAGCCCCTTCAGGCACTGGAAGCTGCTCTAAGGTCTCCCTGGAGCCTTCTCTTCTCCAGGCTGAACACCCCAACTCTCCCAGCCTGGCTCCAGAGCAGAGCTGCTCCAGCCCTTGAATCATCTTGGTGGTCTCCTCTGGACTCTCTCCAACAGCTCCATATCTTTCTTGTGCTGAGGGCACCAGAACTCTATGCAAACTGTACTTCCCACTGAGCTACTCCTGGCTCCAAACAGCTCTGTCCTTTCCTTTTTGCCCCTAACAATTCTCCCTCTCTTGACCTCAAGCCAGTAAAGCAGCTGGGTTGCTTTCAGGCAGTGTGCCTTAAAACACACTGGAAAACTTGGGATGGGTGGAACAAACTTGGAAAGGCATCAACTGGCCAGGTAGGATGGAAGTGGAGAGAAAAAGCACAGGGGCACGTGCTGCATGTCATGACTTTAATGTGTAACTACAGGATGCATACATACAAGAAGTGGGAGAACTAAAGCCCAAGAACTAGAAAGGCTACAAAATACAACACGTGGACCAATACTTTACAAAACATTCAAAATCCTTACAAAATGGGCTGTATTGGTCCTTTGGGTTTTATGTTTTGTGGGGTTTTTTTTTTCCTTTTGGGGTTTGTTGGTTGTGTTGGGTTTTTGTTTGTTTTTTTTTTTTTGCTGTTTTGCTTTTTTTTAACAAACTTATACTGTGTGGTCACAGGGTGGGAGGTGGGAAAAGGTCTGGATTTAACCCCCTCCCTCCCCATTCCCTTCCAAAATTTACAAGTGTCAAAAAAAAAAAAAAAAAAGAAGAAAAACAAGAAAAAAAAAGGTATAGGCCTGGTCTCTGGTTTCTTTACTAAAAATAGCTGCCCCTGTCCCCAAGGGCCTGAGGTGTGTTTTCTCCACCAGGAAGGCATCATCCTCTGCCTGCCACTCCACTTGCTGTCTGTCAGCATTTGATGAGGTTGGAGGGGGGGGAAAAGCAACCTTAACCCCCCTCCCTTACCCCTTTCCCCTGCTCCAGAGTATTCCCATATTCCAAACACAGCCACCTTTTTTTTTTTCCCCCCTCTTGTAAAACAACTTAGTGATTTAAAGGTCCCCCATCCACATGAAGAAAAATAACTTACATAATATTATGAACTGGCTTTTCAATATTCTTTGGGAGTCTGGGAATGTCAGGACAAGGAGGTTTGCCCCAGACAAGTGCTTGGCATCAGCAGCTGCCCCTTTATTACAAGCTGGACAGGCACCAGTTCCCCACCTGCCTGTTACACAATTTGCACAAACCCAAAAGTCCAGACAAACGTTTCTGTTCCTTGTATTTACACTAGTTCAAAATGATATTCACAGCATCTTCTGAATTTTGGCCAAAAGTCAACAATTTGTTGCAAACTTTGGAACGTGCCCACATAAAGACTTTCAACCCAAGGTCTTGTTGTGTCTACCCAATGGAGCAGGGCTGGGAAGGTCAGGAGGAGCCTTACGGAGTCTTCTGTCACTTGGTGGGATGGGGACCTCCAGGCTGGCACGTTTTACAACACAAGATGCAGCTCATCTAACTGGCACCAGTCCCTTCCATGACTTGCTGGGCCTGCTTCTGCCCCATGCAGCACTGTGCAACTGACTGGAACAACCTGGACACGGGAGGAGAGCAGCATGAGGTGATGGCAACAAACTGTGCTTCCGAAAACTCCAGGTGCCACCTCAGCACCTGCTTCAGGTAGTGGTGATTTTTGTGCTTGGGTTATACTCACTTCTCAATCTCTGGAGCACAATGAACAAACTCATGGTTCCAGAACTTAAAGGCTGGATTTTTTATCAGCTCAATGAAAGTAATGAGGAGACCCCAGGGATGAGGCCTATTTACAATCAGTCGTTCCAAGAGAACCCTGAAATCCAAAAGCGAGAACAAGAGCTTGAAGAGCTGAAATAGACAGGGAAATGAAAAGCTGAGTTGCTGGCAAGTGAAACGCCCTCCCTCTCACCTCGTGATCTGTTCCTGGATGGCCTCAGTGTTGGCCTCAGCAAAGAGGTACAGCATGGTGCAGCTGAAGTAGTGGGTGTGACTGTTGGGGTAGCGCAGCTGGTTGGCGATGGCGTTCAGGAACAGGTACCGACCTGCAGGAGGGAAGAGGGAGAAGAGGGTGTTCCTCAGAAAGGAATAAAGCAACGACCAGCTGCAGGTCGAGGGAGGTCATCCTGGTTCTCTACTCTGCCCTGGTGAGGCTGTATGTGGAGTATTGTGTCCAGTGCTGGGGTTCCTGGGTCAAGAAGGACAGGGAACTGCTGGAGAGGGGACGGCAAAGGGCTGCAAAGATGATGAGGGGATTAGAACATCTCTCTGATGAGGAAAGGCTGAGGGACTTGGGTCTGTTTAGCCTGGAGAAGACTGAGAGGCATCTTATCAGTGCTTATCAATACTTAAAAGGGTGGGTGTCAGGCTCAGTGATGGGACAAGAGGTAACAAGCACCAACCTGAACACAGAAAACAACCATCTAAACATGAGGAAGAACTTCTTTCCTGTGAGGGTGACAGAGCCCTGGGACAGGCTGCCCAGAGAGGCTGGGGAGTCTCCTTCTCTGGAGACTTTCCAAGCCCATGCAGAAGCCATCCCGTGCAAACTGCTCTGGGGTGACCCTGCTCTGGCAGGGGGTTGGACCAGATGATCTCCAGAGGTCCCTTCCAACCCCCACCACTCTGGGATGCTGCTGCTCAAGGTTAAGGTTGGTGAACCTGCCTTGTGAAGGTACAGGCTAAAGGTATGAAAAAGCCTCATCAACCCAAGCGGATGGGGCAGTAAGAACTGAATTCCTCTTCATTAAACCTCTCATTCCCTCAAATACCTCATTTTGTTTTAATGCTGCTCCTGTGTTCAGAGTTTAACACCCTAATGCAGCTCTGAAGGCACCAGCAGCCACACAACATGTACCTCTCACAGCTCACACAATCCTCACTGAAATGCGACATCGCACGGACTCCACGTGTTTCCAGCTCACCTTCAGTGTCCAGGTCTACTGCCAAGTTCTGGAAGATGTCCATGTGAGCTGAGTGGGTGATGGTGCTCATGGAGGGTGTGCTGCCTTTGTTGTGGATGTGGGCAATAGCTTGAGTACCTACGTAGAGCACCAGAGCATTGATCAGCTGGATGTTGTAGCGGTTGCCAGGCTCGTTGGAGACCTAAGAACAAGGACACAAAGAGCATGAACATTCTATCTTCATTAAGCAATGGAAGGTACAGCATGTACAGCAGCATCTTCTGGATTATGCAGACAACAAACACACTCAAGCATCCACAGATTCAAGTTGGCATTTACCCTTTTGGAATAGAGCAGCTACATTTATATTTATAGATTCGAAAGCAAAGTGCTGACAGACCCAACAGGCTGGTTTTGTACTCCCTGCCATAAAGAAACAATTAAAAAATCAGGTCCAGGCAATCTGAATTCACCAGCAGTGCCAGGGGCTGGCTGAAACACTACCTGGGTGAGTGGCAATGTGCTGAGAAAGACCAACTTCAGCTCTGGGGAGGTTCAGACTGGAAATCAGAAGAAACTTCTTCCCTGAAAGGGTCACTAAACCCTGGCCCAGGCTGCCCAGGGAGGTGGTGGAAACCCCATCCCTGGAGGGGTTTTAAAAGCTGTGTAGATGTGGTGCTGAGGGACATGGGTTAAGCACTGGGCTTGGTAGAGTTGGGTTAATGTTTGGTACAGTTGGGTTAATGGCTGGGTAATGATCTTAGAGGCCTTTTCCAACCAGAAGGATTCTGTGACCCTGTGTGTGAAGCTGGCTGTTTTAAGCCAAGCCATGTGATGCATGGAATGTTGTTGGCTAACAAACCTGCACTGGGGTTTAGCTAGTTTGCCTTTTTTTTTTAACCTCCAAGTATTACCATGCAGATCCATGGATTTCTCTAACAATGAATCCATTTGGAGTCAAGGTTTAATCAGATTCTAAAGAAAAACAATCACAACCAAGTTGAATGAAACCCCTTGACTCTCAGACAGCAAATAGCACTGGAGCCATGTGGTGGAAGCCACAAGACTCTTCACCACCCACTGGCTGAGGACAAAAAATGCAATCTTGATGCAATCACCTCTGACCACATTCTTCACTCAAGATTTGCAAGGCTGTGCACTGGAGACATGCAGGCAGAAGAGCCAAAGTTTTAGATCACCTTCCATTTTCACTACAAACATGTGGCAGCTCATGTAGATAAAACCTTAAATTACATCATTTTAGGGTCCTTAAGTTAACATTCACAGCATCACAGACTGGGTTGGGTTGGAAGGGACCTTCAAGATCATCCAGTCCCAACCCCCTGCATGGGCAGGGACACCTCCCACCAGCCCAGGTTGCTCCAAGCCCCATCCAACCTGCCCTTCAACACTGCCAGGGATGGGGCAGCCACAGCTTCCCTGGGCAACCTGGGCCAGGGTCTCACCACCCTCACAGCAAAGAATTTCCTCCTCATGTCTCACTTAGATCTCCCTCTTCCAGTGTTAATCCCTTTCCCCTTGTCCTCTCCCTCCCTGCCCTTGTCCCAAGCCCCTCCCCAGCTTTCCTGGAGCCCTCTTTCCTTTAAATCCCACCTGGCTGAACCTCTTCAACACACACTTCAACACCCTGCTAAGGCGCAGTAGAATTCTACAGAAAAACGTGTATTTTCACAGGTTTTACTACTGCCTGCCACACATGCTTGCTACAAACCAACATTTCTGTAAGGAAGGGGGGGTTGACTCAGCCAGGGGGATCATTTGTTTCACTTCAGCCTCCTCAGAAACCAGCCACTCACCTGTAGGTTGCTGCGCAAGTCAGAGAGAAAGGTGACGGGGGAGCGGGTTTTGAGATAGGAATCCAGGTCCTTCTTGAACTGAGGTGGCATCACCCCAGTGAAATTTGTGAGTATTCTTGGAGCAATATTGATCTCACTCAACATGTCCACCTGTAGAGAGAAAATCCAGTCAGGTAAAGCAGGGGTCTCCCAAGGAACCAAGTGCAAGAGCCAACCCGTAAGAGACGTTACATCAAACTCCTGCTGCTGATCCCTTTTTCAAAATGAAAGACCAGGTTTCTGCAGCTTGCAGGAGAAATTTGGTCTCTAATGTTGAAGCTTATTAGACTGCCATCAAGAGCTGAGAGTAGAGGAGAAAAGAATTCAAGGGTGAAGGCTCTGGGGAATTCAGTAATTGCCTTTGGAGTCTCTCTACCTACACTCAGGACAGTTTGGTAATTTAAAGAAGTACAAACACCCACCCAAGCCAAGAGCAGCCTCCTCAGTCTCAAGTTCTGACTGAACAAGTACTGCAGCTTCACTCCCATCATCCTGCACAGCTCAGGCAAGGAAGATGAACAGGACAATGCTTCAGGAGTGTGAGAAAGCTTGCTTCCAATCATCCCATCATCAGGAGGCTGGCATATACCCAAAGATCCCATCACGTAACACTTCGCAAAGTCTCTCCCCATTATGCAAGATGCTTGTTTCAGGATGCGGCTTTATCCCCTTATTTTCAAGATGAGGCAGCCCTGTTTCTCATCAAAAAGCACTGACAATTACAGAGTGCTTGGACACCAGCTCCTCAACTATTAGTTAAGTGAACCCCAGTCCCCAAACACCCTGCAGAGGAGAAACTAAACGATTCAGAATGAGCTGAACAAAACCAAGACGAGGACTTTTCAAACAGCAAAACCACAAAGACTGCTTAAGTAGCCTGGTTTTTGGGAGACAAGTGACAACAAAATGATCAAGAAACCCTTGCTGCAATACTGTGTGCCAGTCACATCTAGGGACATCATCAAGTCTCTCCCTTTGGAAACAGAGAAGCTCTTTGGTGTCTTTGGTGTTCCATGTAAAAGCAAGGTTCTGGATGCAGGTCTATTGCAACACAAGTCTCTACAGCCTGTCAGATGGAACCTGCCCAGGCCTTGCAAGATCTACAGGTACCTCCAACTGCAGCAAGTGTCACACAGGACAAGGGTTGTGTCCCATTCCCTATGGAAACTGGCAAACATTGAGTATTATCAACACAACTGAAACCCACCTGCTTAAAAAAAATGCACTTCTGTTGGTAGCTGCTGCCACATTTTGAATTACCTGTTAACTTTTGATTTGTTGCATTAACTCAGGCATCAGTTAAACTTGTTCCCAAAATTCCAGTCACTGCCAAAAAACTGGATGAAGACTATTTGGAGCATTAAAGCTTCCTGTGATCAAACTGATAAAATTAAGTCCTACCTTTAAATTGGGGGTGAAAGGGTCTGGAAGCCTCATGTTCCGTGGGAAGGCACTCAGGATGAGATTCCTTAGCTGGATACAGTTGGGTGGGATCACATCACAGAACCCATAGTGGTAGTCACACAGGAATTCTGGGAAGTCATGCAGCAGGACCAACAACACACGCAGAGTGCCCTGGGAAAGAAGATTTCATATAAAAGAGATAAGGGGTTGAAACTGCTCCAGAGCTTGCAGAGCCACCTTTCTGTGTCATGTGGTTAATATTCACTGGAAGAAATTCAACTGGTAAGGTGGCCTCTTTCTGTCCCACACCAGATTGGCATTTAACTCTAAAGATGCATATTATAAAAGAACAGTAAATCCTATTTTGCTACCAGAACATCTTTTAAGTCAGACAACTTTGGTAGCATCCATTAGCTGACATTTCTTCTTTACCTTGTAAAGAATTTGCATAGGTTTGGTGAGTTCCACATTTCGAAGGAAAGGAGCCAGGTACTTGAAAAGATCAATCAGTAACTGGGCATACATAGGCCAACCCTGTCAAGACAAAAACAGCAGGTGGAAAAGGTGCAATGAAGAGCAGTCATCTCAATTTCAAAACTGTCATTAAGATTTGTCTTCACATAAACCTGGATTAAAGTTCTGTCCTACTGCTAGCTGGAGCAGCCAGGGCAGCACAGCTCAGCCCCAGGGATGATCCCAAGCTGCCCCTCCTGTGCTGTGGGTGCTTCCAGAACACTCAACATGCCACCTGGAGTTGAGAGGTCTAGAGTCCAGCTCCTCCTCCAGCTTTTGACATGCTGATTACATTCAATTCACCCTGTATTCCACAGTTTTATTGACACAGAGACTCCCCTCCATGCAGTTAGGTGACTGTGAATATGGCAGACAACAACAGGACAGCCATGCTACTAGTGCACTTGGAGAGAGGTGAAACAGCACCACACCAGGTAAGCATCCATGTGAGCTTTTTAATTCAGAAGAGATAAACTGCAGCCACACCTTCTGCTGTGGTGTATGTGCCAGCATTCTTGCAATAAATATCCGATGGGAGATCAGTTCCAGCCAGGCATAAACAAAACCTGGAGCTTTTGTAGGCCTCAGGATGTGAAATGTGTTACTGAAAGAAAAGTTAGAGCAGGTTAGAAGTGCACAGCAATAAGACTGCTTTTCATAACATCGAGGGAAAAACATACACAGCCCTAAAAGCAAGGCATTTCAGCACCTGGGGCTTCACCACTCATCTTCCTTGAAACAAGCAAGTGGACAATCTACAGGAGAACTAATGATTCCAAACCTGACCCAGCCACCACAAAGGAACAGGCAGATGAGCCTTTAGATGAAACCAAAATCTTGATCCTACCAAGAAAGGATGAGCCCGGTGGCTCATCTCAGACACGTACCAGAAAGCTGTCAGGGTCTGGAAGTTGATGGTCTCCAGGACGTGCTCAGGAGCATTTAATTCCAAGAGCAACATGATGAAAATGCGATGGTAGGGGAGCTGCTGGAACTCGCTCTGCCGAACATCGTGGTCTTGCAGAAGGACTCCCACCACAATTCCCAGAACCTGGAGAGGTCAAGACATTGCAGTGGTGACAGCAAGAATGGCAAACAATAACTGAACAACAGTAAATTGTAACAAGAATTCAAAATTCTAGTTGTTGGAAGCATGATGCAGATTATATTATACCCCCAGCACTCTGTTTTGCTCTCCATCTCCTGTGGATCAGTCACATTGACTGACCTGCAAGATCTTAACCACCTAAGACCACCTTGTCCTAAGCCAAGTAGTGTCAAGAGTACAGGCAAGGCCCTGACACAATCCAGGCCTAGGAATCACCAACCTTAATGCCTCAGAATAGCAGCTGAATTCTTCATTTCAGGGCACAAAAATGAGGTTTGGGTTTGCTTGGTATGAAATCTTTGAGAACAAGAAAGCCCCTTGGCATCCTGACTCAACAGTTTAATCAGTTCAATGACCAACCTGTTAAAGTTCTCATCAGGTATCTATCTATAATGAGGTCCTCAGATCTCACAGTGGCTTTCCAGTGCCTCAAGGGGCTCCAGGAAAGCTGGGGAGGGACTTGGGACAAGGGCAGGGAGGGAGAGGACAAGGGGGATGGATTAAAACTGGAAGAGGGAGATTGAGGTGAGACATGAGGAGGAAATTCTGGAGTGTGAGGGTGGTGAGAGCCTGGCCCAGGTTGCCCAGGGAAGCTGTGGCTGCCCCATCCCTGGCAGTGTTGAAGGGCAGGTTGGATGGGGCTTGGAGCAACCTGGGCTGGTGGGAGGTGTCCCTGCCCATGCAGGGGGGTTAGAACTAGATGATCTTGAAGGTCCCTTCCAACCCAACCCATTGTTTGATTCTACAATATTTCAGCACTCAGCTCTGAATCCACCCAATCACAGCCCTGAAATGCAACAATGAGGAAAAAAAAAAAAACCCCAAGAGGTTCCCAACCTTATTGAGGAGGTTGATCTTGGTGACCGTGTTGGTCGCCTCCCCCGAGTGCTTCACCAGCAGCGCGATGAGCCGCACGAAGGCGTCCAGGTTGTGGTAGCACTTGGCTCGGATCATGGTGGGGTTGGCAGCAGGGTTGTGCTGCTGCTCGGCCTGGGCACGGTAGCTGATTTCCACACACATCTCAGTGCAAAGACGGAAAAAGCGGGTGATCAGGTCATCCGTTTTCAGGATTCCTTGCTGGTGCATCTAGCCGGGAAAAGAGGAGACCTCAGGACTGCAACCACAGGAGGCTTTTTTCACAACTTCTTTCAAACAACACACGTTTTGTCACCTGACACGGGGAATTTTTTACCACAAGCTCTCAAGAGAGGTGGGTGGCCAGCTGCTGCTTCTCCCCAAGAGAAACATTTTTTAAGGCAGCTTTTCCAGGGAGGTTATGGAAGGGTCCAAGGGCAGGTTGGATGGGGCTTGGAGCAACCTGGGCTGGTGGGAGGTGTCCCTGCCCATGCAGGGGGGTTGGATCTTGATGATCTTTAAGGTTCCTTCCAACCCAAACCACTCTGGGATTCTGGGATTCTCTGAACTTGAGGGTGGCAACACAATTTTATCAAAGACATTTACTCCCAAATCAGCCTTTTTGATCCCAGTTCTTTTCGACCACCAGCAGAGCTGACAAGCCTGTTCCATCATCTGTTCTGCCACCAACACCCAGTCTGTCAGGCCTCAGGAGCCCACAAGGGGTGTAGAAGCTCTGAGCAGCACAAACATCAGCTACTGAGGCACCATCACTACTCCTGCAGCAACATTCTGCAGAAAGAAGCTGCACTGGAGAGTGAAATTTCTTTACAGGAACATTACACACAGAGAAAGCTTGGGTGGGTATTTTTGGTTTGCACTGGGGGGTTTTAATAACATACATATTAAAAAAAGAGATCTCCTTTTATTTGTTGCCCACAGCATAAAAGCCATCAAAATGAAACAAATAATCAGGAAGCCTCTGGGTTCTCAATAAAGCATCTTACTTCTAAACTCTTACTGCACACACATGAAGCTAAATAAACAGCATAATCATCAACTCCTGGAGGAGTTTCTGAAGAAACTCCCTTTTTTTTTAGAAGGAGTTCATGTATCTGCCTTCAAAGTTCTCTTTCATTAGTCCTAAAAACTAGTGGAAAAGAAACAACCCTTAATTTAAGCAGCCAAAATTACAGCCACTTCAGTAATAAAATCTTGTTTAACATAATTATTACAAAACATTCCTTTAAAACCCAGAGTTAAAGCCTGTAAGGAAAAAAAATGATTACATATAAACACTGCACTTCCATATATTTCAACTGCTGCTTCAAATCTGATCAAATATGTACAAGAGATAAGCAAACAAGTGTGATGAATGAGTGAAGCAGGACAAAACTGCACTCAGTGTTAGGAGCATACTACACTGAAGGGTGCTTTGGAGGCATATTTGAAGGTATAAAAAGAGTGAGGTCACATGAAGAGATAAAACTTGTTTTTAAAAGGTGGGTTTAACACAAGACCCATTAAAACCATGCAAAAGAGATTCCAGGAGTCAGCCCAGCAGAAAGTTGGCTCCAAAAGCCAGTACATGAGGACACTGAAGTCCCATGAAAAACCACTGCTTCAGGCAAGATCTCTGTGCTTGAACTTCTTTTCATGAGTAGCTGCAAGATCTGTAGCATTTCTGTGGTCTTTTCATTTAAAGAGGGCACAATGCAAACAGATGAAGTCAAGGGCTTCCCTTGCAGCTGCAGTCAAGGAGCTGCCTGAACACAGTTTTAGGAAGGAGGAGTTAGTTGGTCACCACACATGCTGGGCTGCTGAGGACATCTCCCTTCTCAGTCCCACCTGGAAGGCAGAGGTGTGGTGCTCAGCACACCTGAGGAGGTGCACAGGAGTGAAATGCTGAAACTTGTTTTAAATTCAGGCACCTCTTTAGCTACAGAACTTTCAGATTTTTCCTCACTCTCATGATTTCAGTTAGAAAAAGGATTTCCTTATTCACATGGTCTGAAACAATTCACCTCCATCTCTAGGTACTAGAAACTCCTTTCTGTGGGTTGTCAGAGTTACCCATGAGGAGCAACACTAGTCAAGCTTCATGGAGTGTGCCAGAACTGCACCCAGCAGCTATCCCAGCTGAAGTTGTTTTCCCACCAGACTTATCCCAAAACTCCTGGCCTGAACCCACAGCTTCTTGCTACAGTGTCTGAAGAACGTGATTTGGTGAAGGGGAGGGACTTCTACAGAGCTTCACCAGCAAAAATAACATGTTGATAGTCAACTGCCACACACCTGGAAGTTTCAAAAGGATGCCTAAGCACAGGTTATAACACTGCTTTATAAATGGAGGGCATCACACCCTACTTATGTTGAATAAAAAGCACCTTTCTTTCCAAAAGCTCTACCTGTCCAACAAACGCAGAGAAAGCTTTGGTGCTGTCACGGCCTGCTGCAGCAGAATGGTAGAGGTTCACCCACTCCCTCAGCAGGTACTCTGCCTTCTCCCTCAGCCCTGGTGGATCATCATACTCAGAGGCTTGGGAAATGCCTGAATGCATCATGAAATTGGGACCTCCATGAGCACGGTCAATCATGGCTTCGTAGTTTGATCGGACCACTTCCATCAGCTGGGGTAACCTAGTAACAGAGCAGAGCAAGAGCTGGGTTAGAAGGTCTCCTCCCCAGAAGGTGCAGGAACCAGGAACTCAGAGTTGAAAGAAAGCTAATTATTTCTTATGCTCAGTCTTCATGTCTTCCAGTCCTCACTGGAACAGCAGAAACCAGTCATGAAAGCAGATACGTTTATGATGAAAGCAGGAACACTGAAGTCACACAAGCTTTGAAGTTACTTCCCAGTCCACACAGCAGTGTGCTGCAGCAGAGCACCAGAAATAGCTTGGGAAGCCCTAAAACACTCCAAGTGATGCTTAACAGCCTGGCAGGGCACTATATTGGGCTGCAGTGGAAGTCAGGTCAGGCAGCAGTCTGCCCAAAACCTCTACACAAGAAAAGATCTTTGTTTTGGGACCTCCCACCAACAGCAGTGCAGCCACTGCCACCACCACCACCCAGCTGCTGGGTGCTCTCAGAGCAATCCAGAGCTCTCCAAGCTCCAATCCATGTCTTTCTCAACACCAGCAGCAGCTGCTTCCACCTCAGTGATGAGACCTGCAAATCCCACCGGAACTTCCATGAGCTGTGGCAGCATTTGCTGTCCAGTTACCTCCTGGTGGATACACAAGCCATGTGAGATTAGTGGACATTTGCTTCATAGACTCTAAACCAGAAACTAACTTTGTCTAACTTGATGAATTGCTTGTGATGACCAAATTACCATATCAACACCTGGATATCCGAGAATTCAACAGGTTAAAATGTTGCCTGAATTTGAGGTAAAGCAGGAATTCAAGCATGTTTCTCACAGTGCCATGGTATTTTGGAGCACAGGGCACAGATTGATTTTGCTGCTCAAGCATTCAGCTGGAAGTCATGCTGCAGCTGCCTCTGTTTTGACATAAAATCAGCACAATTACATTAGAATGACAGTTTAACCTAACACAGGACTGCAGCCCTAAAGAAAGCTGAGAGCTGTACAACTGAGTAACACAAGACACTGCCTGTATATAATTTATATCATAAAGGAGGAGGAAAGAAGTAATGTATTGCTCAGTGTTTCAGTCTCACCCTTCTGGGGCATTTCCTCTGGAATGAGCATTAATCCTCATGAGTGTCTCAATGGTGTGGAACAGATCTGCCTCAGTGACATGGGCCACACTCCTCTCATCCACCAACAGGATCTTCACCAGCTGCATGGCAAAGGCCACAGCCATGTAGTTCAGGCCATTCTCCATTGACTGTCAACAGGAAAAAGGGAGGGAAAGTTAAACCACAAAACCTACAAGTGGACTGAGCACAGCTCTTCTCCTCCAGAAGAGCAGGTTCCCTTTACCTGAGCCAAGTGAAGGTCATACTGCTGCATGTTCACCAGGTGGTTTCGGATGAGCAGCTCCACAGCTTCCACGTTGTACTTGTATTCATCTCTGCATTCAATCAGGCACCTGAAGAACAGGACTGCTTTGAACAGCTGTACTTACAACAGCACAGTTTAAGTACCAATCTAGTACTTCAGAAACTCTACCATTCACTGTGACCTGTTACTCAACTCCAAAGCTCTCTAAGGTCATGTTTGAGTGCAGAACAGTCATCAGTCTCTGACATTTGCTGCCCTGCACACCTGGCCCCAACAGATCTTCAGGAGCTTCAGCTGGTTTGGTGTAAGCAGCCTCTCTTCTGAGGACAAAGTGGCACAGCTGTCCAGCTGAAGCACTACTGCTCCTGCTGCAGGCATGTGGCATGTCACATGTCACCTGGTCTGTGACAGCATGTAGAGATGTCCTCTATAAAATGAGGACAAAACACCAACAAAACCAGGGCATCTCTAATGCTTCATTCTGTGAAAGATTCTTACCATGTTCTGGGATAAAGCAGCATGATCTGGGGAAACCTTAGAGCACCTTCCAGTGCCTGAAGGGGCTCCAGGAAAGCTGGGGAGGGGCTTGGGACAAGGGCAGGGAGGGAGAGGACAAGGGGGAATTGCATTAAAACTGGAACAGGGAGATTGAGGTGAGTCATGAGGAGGAAATTCTTCACTATAAGGGTGGTGAGAGCCTGGCCCAGGTTGCCCAGGGAAGCTGTGGCTGCCCCATCCCTGGCAGTGTTGAAGGGCAGGTTGGATGGGGCTTGGAGCAGCCTGGGCTGGTGGGAGGTGTCCCTGCCCATGCAGGGGGTTGGATCTAGATGATCTTTAGGGTGCCTTCCAATCCAAACCAGTCAATAATTCTATGATCTGGTTACTTTTACCATAAAAAACTGCCTATTTTTGTCTTGTCCAACTTGCAGCAATGCAAAATACTGAGGGCATAGTGATTCAGAAGAAGACAGGAGCTCCCCCAAAGCTGCACCAGTGCTCCTGTTGTCTCATGACTGACCTAGTGATCTGTTTATTGCACCAGGGAGATCCGTAGGCCCGGCCGTCCTGCAGAGCCTTCAGCACCAGCAGGTGACACTCCCGGTAGCGGAGCAGGAGGTCAGCATCTGCCCCACTGGTGGCATCCAGCAAGCCCTCTACAGCCTAGAACAGATGCAACCTGTTAGCAGAGGAAAAAACAAGTCCTCTTTCCAAATCTTCTGCCAATAAGATCAGCAAGAATTGTCACCAGAAGACTCTGCAGACATGCAAACCACAGCTCAGCCACCGTGCTGACCTCTTGATAAGGCTACATGAGACCTGACCAGCTCCTATGACACCTACACATGCACCACACAGTTGTCCCACCACAAAGCCTCTGTGCCCCACCAGCTTTCTATAAGCACCAAATCAAAGACTGCCTCAGTTTATGCTGCAGCTTCCAGAAGCCAGTGAGATGCCTCCCCCTGAGACAATCTGCATGTGGCTCATCAAAAGCTACATGGAAGAAAATGCTGAGGACCTGCCAGAGGTCAGCTGTCAGGTTCTTCCTGAGCTGCAGTGCTCAGATGCATCTGTGCTGGTCTATTCCAAGTGGGAGATGAGTCTTTTACAGTGGCAGCAGTTTACCTGCTTGAAGTCCCACTCAGGACTAGATCCTTTAACAGGCACAAGCACTATCAGTCAAGAACAAAGAGCCACCCTCAGAGTGGTTTCCAGCTTCCAATCACTTCTGTTTTGCCACAGTTCTTTGATCCTGGTGCAGAAAAGCTCAATGTCCTCCCACCACACTCACACGGATTTTTATCCACATCTATCACTATGCTTTGCACAAGGACACAGGCACAGACACCAGCTCAGCTTGAGGAGATCACTGCAACACCCTGGTACAACCCACTGGTTCTGGCTAGGATGATTTGAATGTTCTTCACAGCAGCCCATGTGGTGCTGAGCCCAGAAGCTCTGCTGAAGCAGTGCTGACAACACTCCAGGGCTTTGCTGACTGCTGAACAGCACTTGCACAGCATCCAGGCTCTTTCCCACTCTGCTTCCCCCAGGCTGGGGATGGGCAGGAGGCTGGGAAGCAGCACAGCTGACCCAATCCCACACCACATGACATCATGCACAGCAATGGAAGGTCAGGAAGAGGAGGAGAAGGGGCCATTCATGGCTGTGGTGTTTGTCTCCCCAAACAAACATGTCATAAGCTGAAGCCTTGCTTTCTGAGGAGTGGCCAGACATGTGTCTGCTGAAGGGAAACAGTGGTTTCTATTTTTTGTTTAGTTTGTACACACAGTTTTTTCTTTCCCTACTCAACTGTCACAATCAGAACAAGTCGTCTTGCTCTCCTATTTTCTCTCCCTCTCCTGCAGGAGAGAGGGAGAGAGGAATGAACAAGCATCTGGATGGATGCTTGGCTGCTAGCCAGGGTCAGCCCACTGTGCATACTCACTGATCAGTTGCTGCACAGCACAACCCCCAAGCATGCAGCTACAAACCCAGGGCTACACTCAGTGCTATCCACCTACAGTGGCAGTTCAAACGTTATCTCAGCCTCCAAATCATCCTGAAATCAAAGCCTATTCTGGAGTGCAACAACCCTCTGCTTGCCACATCTGAACAAAACCCCAGTAAGTCCCAGGATTCTGCACCTGCTTCTTTCCACAGCAGCCTTGGGGTACCAGACCCCAAGTGAACACCACAGCCCTCTTCCAGTTTATTTCCTGAATTTCCAAAGACAGCAGATGTTCAGTGTCACTCACTAGGCGAGTTCCACAGGATGCATGAAGACAGTCTCCAGCACAACAATCCACAAGCCAGAGGAGTAATAAACTCTGGGGGGGTCGTTAGAGGAGCTGTTCCCACTCACCTTCTGCAGCAGCCCAAGGGCAGCAATGGCATCCCGGGAATTCCGAGCCACCACCACAGCTTCCAAGAGGCTGCGCAAGGCTTGAGCTTGAGGATTCATGGCCAGGGTGTGTGGAATGGACTGCAGGTGCTGCTCCAGTTCTGTCATACATTTGTCATAGATTTGGGCTACATCATCTGTAGCCCAAGCTTGCTGCGTAAGAGAAAGTGGGAATGGGTCATTTTTGGCAAGGATTGTACTTGTGAAACTCAAATACTCATTGGTTCTTCTGCTTCAGAAATGGCAGTGTGCAGAATTTTGCCTTCTGCAGTACTGAGGTTAGTTCTGCTGGCATTTTAAATACACAAACTAAGCTGTGGAAATAACTAGCAAACAATTCTAGCAGTTCTGAAGACCAAGCATGCACACAAAAACCTGTCTTATCTCAAAATCCACGCTTGCCATCTATGACCTTCCCAAAAGTTAACCTAAGATTTGAATAAAATGTTTCACTGCTACTAAAATTACACAGTCAGAATTTGCAAATCTTGTCCTAACTTGGATTAAAAACCCCCAAGACTGGCTATAAGCTTTATGTTGCCATTATTCTGACATGAAAACTACTGCATCTTTCAACCACTCTACCCAAGGAATACAAATGCCTGATGCCTATTAGGCTTCTAGAACAGGACACAAGTTCTGCACCAATTCACCAAGAGGGCTTTGGTACTTCCACAGCTGATGAATACAGAAATCTCTACCTTCATAGGCTGAGCCAAGAATCCTGTAGGCTGAGTTAAGTCATTGGTAGGCAAGAAGCCCGGGACGTTGCGTGCAAACTCTTCATAAACAGCCAGCTGCTTTGGGTCCACCCCTCCAACCTTTGCAAAGAAAAGGACAGGCATTACCCTCACTGTTCAGCAGTAACAGGTAAACTGCTCAGTGGCCTAGACACCCAGAAGTAGGATTCACTCTGCGCTCTCCTGCCACAACTTCTAACAGGAGAACTTGGCTTTATAACGGCAATTCATGTTGCCAGAAACAGGAATAAGCCAAATCCTGGCTTCACCTGTGTTTGCACAAGAGAAAAGCTCTGCTGAGAGCATGTGGTAGGTCTTTAAGGGAAGAAAATATAAAGGAGACAAGACAATGAAACAGACCAGTCACCTCTTGGTGAAAGGAACTGCACAGAACAAGGGACAGGACTTTTGAGAATCCTCAAGGTATTGAGGAAAATGACATGAACACTCAATTGGGAACAACATATTTTTATGTTCCCATTACTAACCAAGCTAACAGCTAATAGACAAGACTAACAATAGAGAGGACTGCTCAGCTGAAGCTGTGCCATCCACTTGCCACTAGCAGGAGGGGGAGAAGAGCAGCATGAGGACAGAGCTCAGGGAATATCCTCACCTTTAACCGGATCTGTTCGGGCATCCGCTCGGCCTGGTACGTCAGCACGACGGGGTCACAGTACCGACGGCCCTCCTGTCGAGCATGTTTTCTGAGCTCAAATTCCTGTGGAAAACCAACCCCAAACACCACATGGAATTGCAGAACACTGGCTAGAGATGAGTACAGACAATAGGTCTTCATAGACAGCAGTCCCATACTCACAGTGGCCAGTCTCTTGTCCATCTCGGGGCCTGCCTTCTCCACAGCTGTCTTCTGGATGAAGCAGCAGGCCAGTTCACAGTTATCCTGGGCTAACTGGGCTGCTGCCTGCTCCATCATGTCCCTCTGTTGTGGGGAGGCTGCCTATTGAAAACCACAATCATCAGCCAAGCCTTGAAATCTGCACCACTGCCTTCCACACAACACCAGCAAGAAAAAGGAATGCTCTCAGGAATGCACTCTTTGCATGGAATATACAAGGAGAAACTGAATTTTGAATAGCTTTAAATAAAACATGCAGGCAAGATGACAGTAAAGGCTTCAACAAGGAACAAAACAGCAGGAGGTTCTCCTTCTCCACCAAATGATCTCCAGGGCATAGAAATAAAGCTCTGCTTTAGTCTCCTGCATATACACAGGGAGAGCCAGCCTGACCTACAGCCTAAAAGTCTCCCCACTTCCTAGGTTGTCATCAGAAGACATAAAGGTGCAGCACTAAATGCAAACAGGATTCCTAAGCTTTTCTCAGAGGGTTCCCTTCAGATACATATTCTCTTTTTCTGCATGAAGAGAACTCTTAGATGGACTTATTTTCCAGGGTGCAAAGCAGCAACTCCCACTGGAAATGGAATGCACATATAAAGGAGAACAGTCCAAGCTACTGGCATTTCCTTGTTCATTAAGATCTACACCTATTTCATTAATTCCTGAAAACTACAGTGCTTATTGCAAAGAAAAGGAACTCTTGCTTGTTAACCCACTTCATGCAATAAGACAGATGATCATTTTTGATGTCTTGTGGAGCACCTTCCTTCTGCAAAACAATGTTTGTATAACTACCCCTGTCTACTCCCATCCTTGTGTTTAAGATGGATGTCTAGCAATGTCTGGATCTTTCCAAGATCCTTAGGTCCTTGAATTATAAAATTATAGAATCATTTAGGTTGGAAAAGACCTCTAAGATCATCAAGTCCAACCTTCTGTCTGTTGCTGACACTGATGACAAGCACTCCAAGTTTTCTGGGTAGCAGCTGCTGTTCTGGCCAGCAGTCCAGGACCTGTGGTGTGTTCCTTTTAGCCAAGAAGGGGAGGGTAACACTGCAGCTCCAATTTTGCTCCTGGAGAGCTGAAAACATCCTTGAGAAAACCCAATAACTTAACAAGCTGGGCAGAAAAAAATCTTAACTAGGAATCTGGTAACAGCACAAGTAAAATCTCTCTGAAACGTACATGCTTGCTGAGACAACTGTGAAACACCACCAGAAACAACTGAGTGCTTTCCCCCTCCAGCTTTTCTACCTCAAAACCCACAGGAAGATGCAAGCCCTCTGGGATGTGATCAAAGTGGAAAGGACATCAGCACAACATAAAAAGATAGTCAGGAAGTTTGTGTACAATGCAGTAAGATCACAGGTTTGAGACTGTTTGATTTGAGCTGTTATGTCAGCACAGGTTTTTTTTTCCCACTGTAACTTCTGTAACAGGAGTCATGATACTTGTCCACTAAATTCATCTCCACACCAGTTGAGCCATGTGATTAAACAACAAGTCTACAGGGTGGACAACTGATTTGCTGCTGCTGGATGGCCCCAGACCTGGCAAGAAGCTTCAGATGATGCAACTCTTACCCTCAGCGCAGTAGCAAAACTACTCTTCAAGTTGGTAGCTATGCTCATCAGCAAAGGCTCCCTGCAGGTGATCATGGCCATCCCAGCAGTCAGGTTCCTCATCATGTGGTGTGCAGCCATCCGCATCCGTGACTCCTCAGAATCCAGGGCAAAGTCCTTCCTGACTATCTGCTCACAGGTAGTCATGGCAATCTTGATGGACCGATCCACCACGGGGTGGACGAGCTCCTGCACCGCCCGCTCTATCGCCTGCCGCACGCACTGCTTCAGCTGGGGGTGGGCTTGGAACAGGGGGATCTGCAAGAGGGGCAGGGAAAGGAAGTGGGAATAAAGTCAATCCCACCTCAACGTTCCTGTTTTCACAACAGCTCAAAGCTTACTGCCACAGCTTGTCTACAGCGTGGTGCTCCTGTGCACCACAGGCAGCTGTGACCGTATCTGCTTGATGATTCTGAAACTGGGAGATTTGACCATTTTTGCAGCTAAACACAAGGCAAAGGTACTTCAGGAGCACAGAAACTCTTTTTAAGCTTAAATTCCTGATAGCAACTATCCCAACTGACACTGACTGCCAGAAATAAACTGGATACTTAATTTAAATATAATGGAAATATGTACTTCATGTAAATATAACTACTGCCCACCCCTAAAGTCCTCCATTTGACTACTGGTTAGGACTCACCCTCCCCAATACTTTTGGGAAGTGATTCTCCAGCAACTTCAAGCTTAGAAAATGCTGCTGCACCAAGTGAGATGTGTGGCAATGTCAGTGGTAAGAGTTCTTTCAGGAAACCAAATCAGCTGCCAAACTTACCGTTGGGTTTAAAGTGATGTGTGGAGCCAACCCGCCCAAAGAGTAGACGTTGATGTCATGGTAACTGTACTGGGGCTGTGGAGGAACTGTGGCTGTACAGGTGGTGCTGGTAGCTGGAGTCGTAGAAGCAGCTAGAGAACACAAGAATACTTGGATTAAACCACTGCTGGAAAGCAAGAGCTTAGAATGGAAGGATAAAATTCTCTATGAAACCAGCAAGTGAACAAGAAACCAAAGTTTGATCATGAAACAATGGGTTCAAACTCGAGCACAGGCAGCTCCACCTCAACATGAAGAAGGACTTCTTTCCTGTGAAGGTGACAGAGCCCTGGGACAGGCTGCCCAGAGAGGTTGTGGAGTCTGCTTCTCTGGAGACCTGCCTGGATGCCTGAGTGATCTGCCCTAATTGTTTTGGGTTTTTTTGGTCCTGCTCTTGCAGAGGGGTTGGATTCGATAATCTTCAGAGGTCCCTCCCAACCCCTGATATTCTGTGATTCTGTGAAACCTCCTAAGCTTCTCAGTTTTTATTCTATTTTCCCAAGGATTAGCACCAAAGCAGCTGCAGCACGTGTTAACAGAGCTGTTAGCAATCACACAGCTTAGCCCCTGATGTCTTGTTCATGGATCCATCTTGTTCACTCCCAAGGAGCAGCTACACACAGCACATGAACCTCCAGGACGCTCCCATTCCCTTCCCATCTCCAAACTGTACATCTGCTTCTATTACAGATCCATCCAAGTGCTCCACAGCATTCAGCAATGTTCCAATAGCATGTGCAGCTTCAGATTTTTCTTCACAATAGCATCATCTGTGGTTGAGTCACCATCCTTGGATGTGTTTAAGAGTCTACAGAGTATGTTTAGAAGCCTAGGTGTGGTGCTTGGGGATACTACTTAGCAGTAAGCATGGCAGAGTAAGGTAAAGGTTGGACTTGATGACCTTAAAGGTGTTTTTCAACTCAAATAATTCTATGATTCTGTAATTCTATATTTTATCTAAATACCTGTAGCGTGGTTCTGGATTCTACAGAAGATGTACTTACTAGTTGTTGTGATGGGTGGTAGCTCTTCTGGCTGCTTCACATCCTTCTTTGGAGCAGAGAGCTGCTCATCCAGGTTTTTCAGACGATCCTTATCTTTCAGGAGACTTCCAGGTTTCAGCTCATTGATGTCTAGTGCAAGATTCTTGCAGAGCACCTCAATCTCAAACTTCAGATTCAACTGCACAACAATTCTAGTTTAGGTTATGCCACAAGGAAAACACCCCAAACATTTATAGGGCCACTTGATTCCCAAGCTCCCCATTCCAACCCCAACACCTTTCAGAGACTTTAATAGTGAGGATTAGACAAAAATCTCCCATGGTGACCTCACAGGAGAAGAGTTTCACCCAAGTTCTACCAAATTAAGCCATGCCCAATTCTCCCCACCCTAAAGGAGAAGTGAAATTTGATCCTTCACAACCTCCTCTTTGACTGGCATGTCATGACAACCTCACACTCAATAGGTACAGGAAAGAGAAACAGAAGTTTACTTTTAGATCATGTTCTTGATGTAGCTCAGCTAAAACATTCATAATGGCCATTGTCCATGGGTTTGGAGGCCTGAAGACCTACAAGAGAAAAAGGAGAGCAGCATTACACAAGCTTTCTGAATCATTTGGATAATTTATGACTGGAAGTTTGTGGAACATGAGCAGTCATGTGGGCATACAGCTGTAAAAGGGTTTGCACAGCTGTGGAAGGGTTTGCACAGCTGCAATCTGGGTTGAAGTTCATATTTTGTTTGACTGGAAGCAGCTGAGGAAGCTAGTTGAACATTAAACTGGAAACACAATGACTTGACCCTTCTGAGAGATCAGTTCCATGACAAGTAGAACTGCCAAGAGTTGATCAGGGTCAAAGGGGGGCAGGGTGATTAATAAATACATAAATACAATAATGAATAGGTCCTAGAACCTCTTCAGTGGCCCCCTTCCAGTTCTGAAGAGAGTTCTGTTCAGGGACACAACAGGACCACTCCAAACACCTTTAAGCTCTTACATCCCTTTTTCTCTCCATGCATTTCAATGTTTTCAGCTTCATGAAAAAACAACTAATTACTTTCTAGGCTACTTATTTTGCCACATGAGCAGGAACTGTGTCAGCATCAAGTCACTTACCACACTCCTGACACTGGATTCCAAGACTTTGGCAACAAATGGCACCACATAAAGCAACTCCTGCTGTCCCTTCACGTAGGCTTCCAGTAGCAGTGATTTCACATCCAAATCCTAAACAAATACCATCAACAGTTGAAAATGAGGGTGGAAAAAAGCAAGCAGACTGGAGGAATTCCACCTGCAACTTATTTCCTACAGGACATATTGGCAAGATTGAGTCCAGACAGTCCATGAATTTCACTGACTGCTAAGCAGCAGTTGCTTTTTGAAAAAACAGTCACAGACATTTTGATATGGGATGAATTAATTTTGGCAGATGTGAGGCACCAGCCCCCAGGATGCTGGAATTGGTGTTGAAACCCCATTATAAGCCCTTGAGCAAAGGCTTATTTGCATCCCAAAAGGCCTGCCTGAGAGGATGGAGACAACTGCTGATGGCTGCATATGGCCTATGGCCTGCAGGTCCAGCCGTTGAGATAAGGACAATGGTGGATAAGGACAATGATGGAGGGGCAGAGGGGGCAGGCCCCCCCCAGCTGCTCAGTCTCATGACTCCATCACACTTGCTCACCCTTGCAAAACAAGGAAATGAGGCCTGTAAAACAGGGGCTGCAGTGGTGGGCTTGGGCAGCCTCACTGACACCAGCTCTCCCCTGCTGGCCCAAAGCTGCAGCCAGGACTGGGGGGTTTCTAATTCTCTCTCTCTAAGCTTTTCTTCTCCTGCTCTCTCTTCCTTCCTAACCTCACTCAGTAACACAAGGACTAACCATGATGTTCTTCTCAGGTTGTGCAGCTTAAACATACACGTGTTGTGCTCTCGTGATCCAAATGTCAGCCTTTATGATCATGCAGCCTGAGATAGTAATTGAAGGATCCCAATTCCTTCTGAAGTTTTAATTAAACCTAATTCAAATACAGACCCTGAGGGTCCTTTCACCTTCATCTGATCAAGGGGTATGGGAGGGTTGAGCGTTTCCTCAGACTGTGACATTTTAACCCCTCTGGGCCAGGTCTGGGACACAGGTTGGATCCAGCTGCACCTGGGCTCCTCTCTGAGGAGGAGTTTAGAGAGCAAGAGATCCACTCTGAATCTCCCTGGGTTGCCCCACCTGGGTCGTGACAGCAAGAACCACCAACTTTTCTGATATAAAAATATTCAGAAGTCTTAAATGACCAACTCTGGATTAATAATTCGTACTTAGCATACAAAAAAAAAAGAGGCACCAGGAAGGTAGTAAAATTTCCCAACTAGTCTGTGCCACTGGATAACAGCATCCCAACTCATGGCAAACAAATCTGTGAAGGCAGAAGCTCACCGTGTGCAAGATGGGCTTATTTTTAGCCAGGGTGATCATTCCCAGCCAGTGACCAAGGTTCTTTAACAAGGAACGGTCTGAGAAGTTGGCTGCAGCTTTATCTGATGTCAGTAGCACCTAATGAAAAAAAAACAAAAGCAACTTGAGCAACAACTGATAATCAGAAGATAATATCAGTCTCAAAAGCAAATCCAACAGCTGATCTGATTTAAGATGTAAAGTTTTAGAGCTTTAAGTTCTGAGCTTCAGTCACATGACAGAGATACTAAAGAGCTGGGTTCAAAATCTGTCCTGTAATGGTATCAAAATTCCCTTCCTTTAGGAGGATCAAGAAGAGGATCACACTTTTCCAGACCTTACCACTTCATCTGTCAAGACTGTTAGGACAACTGAGTCAGTTCACAAGTTGACTTGTGAAGGCAACGCTTCATCCCAGACCTGAAGGCAACCCTTTGCACTTCCTGAGAAACCATTTACATCTCATTTCAAGACTGGATTCCTGTCAACCCTTCTGCTGTTAGTTCTGTTCCTTAGCTTCAGAGGAGCATCAGCTGCACAGAGCAAAGCCAGCCATGCTCTGAAGAGCCAGGAGATTCTTTTGCACTACAGCGTAACCCGGGGTGGTCAGGAAATGCCACCAACAGGTTTAAAAATAGTGCTTGCTTGACAAACTTCTCTCACCCACTCATCTCTTCTCATCTACTGCTTCTCCCTCCTCCCCTCCACATCCCTCTTAGCCCTCTAGTCAATTCTGGTTGTTACACCCTCACCTCCTAAACCCTCCCCTTCCTTCTGTGATCAGAATAGCAGAGGATGGTTCTCTCTCATCTTTATACTTTTCCCACACAAAATAACTAGACCATACACTATTTTCCCCTAGGTTATAACTTCCAAACCTTACACAAATTTAGAGTCCACCCACATAATTGAATTCAAATGCAGATCTATCCCCCCATTCAGTCAGAATTAAATCTTTGGTACATTCATCACTGAAAGCAGAAGTATCCAGAGGTAACCTACTAGTTCAATTGTAAGTTAACAAGTAGATTTTTCAATGATAACTCATATTTGAAGATCAGCAACATAATCAACCTGAGAACAGCACACTTAAATCTTTCCAGTCTACCTAAAGATTAGAAAACTTGTGCTTCTCACCTTGATATTTCTGTAGGTTTCATTCAGAACCATTTTATTAAACTCCGGATTCTTTAGCGTGTCAAGGAAGTTTGAGTATAAGCTGTGAAAATTGGGCTCAATACTGACTCTCTTCATCACAAGATACTGTGATACCCAGGGCATGAACTCTTCTTTCACTGTTTCCTTCAATTCTTCAACCTGTCTCCACACCAGAGGAAAAAAAAAACACACCATAGAAGATGTGAGAAGATGGACACAGACTTTTGGGGTCAGCTCTGACCCCACACTCAGTCAATTGCTTTTAACACCAAGGTTCATTTTAAAAAAACAAAACAACAAAAGCAAAGAAGCTTTGAAGTCAGTTTCTTGTTCTCCAAAGGATTTGATCAACCCCTAAGGAGTTAATCATAAACGGAGTGAGTTACAATAGTTCACACCTCTCCCTCATTTCTCAGCTTTTTACCAGATTAACTGCAAAATTCATCTCAGGATCTTATGTTAAAGCTGCCTGGCCACAAGAGAGACAGCAGAGATGGCAGCAGTGCTGCAGATCTGCTACTTCAGAAACAACTCCCTGAATTTCACCTTAAATACAGAACAGTCCATCAGCTTAACCCTGCACTGTTAAATGGTACCCAGCCCAGTTAGGATGTGAACATTTGTTCCAACTTGTATTATTTTTTCCCCCCTGAAACTTGCATTTGTATTTTTCAGTCCTTTCAAGTGACTAAAACATCAGGGAGGACTATCCAGCAGTTATTCCAGGCATCTACTAGAAGTACCTCCCTGAAAACAAGCATCACTGACCTATAATGCTTTAGCACAGAGGCTGTGGCTACAGGGAAACAAGGAAACTTGTAGGAGAAAGCAGGATTAAGAGCTGGCTTTCACCTGGCTCTCCTTTCCCTGAAAAACTGTATCTCCAAAGAGCTTTAAGTACAATGTGTTGAAAACTATTCCTTCAAAGTGTGTTCCCCCCTCATTTTTTTGCAGGTTGGAATTTCTGCAGCAACATCATCACCCACCACGTTAGGACTCTGGATTTCCAGCAATAACAACAATAAATGAAGAATTTTTCCTAGTCTTCTTCCATACTTGCCTTCTGTGTCATATTTGACTGAGATAGATTATTGAAGATGAAAGCAATTTTTTCCTGGACATTCTCTGGAGGTTCCACAATTCTCTCTGTTTGGTCTGTGGCTACTAACAGGGTGTCAATGTTGGTGGTATTAATGGAAGGCTGGAGGGAGAGCAAGAAATTAAGAACAATCAGTACCCAGAAGTGACATCAAAAGAAACTTGCTCTGCTCTGTCAACTGGAAAAAGACTTGAACTTTGTCAGGTGACATCTACTGCCTCAGATTAATTTCCAGCAGCACTCCAGTGAAGCCAAGTGATTTTAGAACTCTACAGATGATCAATACTCAGCAGAAGAATGCTACAAAAATCCTCTAGCATTCACATTCATACATAGTGGGTGTTGCTGCAGTGGGACTCACTGGATGCACATATGGCCAACCTGGAGAAAGTCACAGCTTGGCCCAGCCTCCAGGAGCACTTTGGTGCTGAGCTGAGAAGGAGAAACCCCAGAGGTTGGTTTCTGAGAAAGCAGAATGTGACCTTTGTCCCCTAGAGCTGCAGGGCTGAACCCAAGGGCTGTAGCCCCTGGAATGCTGCAGTTAAGGGGGAAGGAGACAAGAGTTTCAAATGTCAAGCTTGAGTTTAAACTGGGCAATATGAACACCTCAAAACAGCAGCTATCTACATGACAACCAGGTGTGGAAGACATTCATAGCTACACTACAAACTGTCCCCCACAATTTATTCACACATTTGGCTTCCACCTACTTTAATTTGAGGAGCTTCTTTTGAGAACTACAGAAAAACAACAGCAGGAAGTAAGACAGCCTTGGCCCCACAGCCCATCAGACAGCCCAGAGTAACACATCCTCAGAGTACAGGTGGGGTGCCCTAACACTGCCTGTGGAACAGCCAAGTCCATGCATCTGGAATAACTCTGCCTAGTAGCTCAGGGATGTGTTTACAAAAATGACTAAGGATCTGACAAACCCAAGGCAGTTACAACTACCAGGACAAATGGGATTCAGTGTGGAGGTTCTCAGACCCAAAGAAGAATTGCAGTGCCAGCTATTTCTAGAGCCCTATTGCAAGTCATTAACAGAAAGGCTGGTTCTGTAACTGTCTTGCTAATTAAAATCTCAACAAACACGTTTCTACTTGATACCACAGTAACTCTGAAGTCTCATGAGCAAAAATGCACCCTCCACAAGCCCACTGGTCGTGTTTGAAAAGGTTATATGGTGTAGGCAAAAAAAACCCCACGGACCATAGTTGGAAAACTAGCAGAAGAGAAATTAAATCAGACTTAATGTCCATCTACACAACCCAGAGCAGCAGCTGAACTCCTCTGCTCCTGCAAGAAGGGCACTGGAGGGACACAACACTCACCGGCACGTCTTTCTTGAAGCTGACTCCAGTTGGTCGGGTGATTGTGATGGTTTTTGCAACAGTGGTGGTGGTGGAGGTGGTGACTATAGTGCTGACTTGGCCAGCAAGAGGAGCTTTTGCTGGAACTTGGGCCTGGGCCTGAGCCTGGGCAAGTGCAATACTTCCAGGGGTGGTGATTGAACCCTGCATCTTCACAGGAGGATCTCTGGATTGCTGTCCATATTCTATGTACTAGGACAGGGGAAACAAGCAGATACAGCAGTTCACACACTGCAGAACTATGGGCTGAGTGTCAGCATGAGCAGAATAAAGGTTTGCCAACAATCTTGAAAATATTTAACACTAAGGGAATCCACAGACTACAATTGTATACTCTTACAAAGCAAATCTTGTCACTGTTTTCTTTCTTTCTTACCAGGGAAGAGCTTCAAGCTCTACCTCTGACCTCAACAGGTTGATGGCAAGTGTCAAGACACTTGACATCCTTACAATTTCACAGAGCCCTACCCAAAAACCCCCATCCCTGCAGGGCTGGGGTGGCAGCACAAAAACACAAGAGGGGAAAGAACCTAACAGAAATGTGTCAGCAACAAAACACATCCACAAAGCAGGAAAGAAGTCTCCCCCAAGGACTCCTACAACTACACAGAAACAGTAAAGTCTAAAGTTCACAATTAATAAGCAAAAACAGAGCCCTGAAATAGCCAACTTTAGGATTTTTACATTCTCTAAAGTAGCTGCAAAGTAGAAAATGTGTCTTCCCCACTGAAATACATTTACCCAGAGACTGGTAACAACACACAGTTATTTAAAGGATGCACTGTGAAACCTGCTTGTGAAGCTGCTACTGGACTTTGCAGCTTTGGGTAGATGGCTCCTCTGCCTTCATGTCAGAGCTGAACATCATCCCTCAGTTACATTATGCTCAAGCTCTGCCACTGGGATTAGCTGCTCTGTATTTCTACCAACAGAAGCACCTCTGAGGCAGACACCCTGTGATCAGCACTGCTTTTACTCCTTGGCCCACAGGGCATTTCCACTGCTCTCATCACACCTTCAGGAATGACATGTTTCTCACCTTTATCTGGGTTTTTCAGGTCTGAGTGTGAAAGTGTATCAACCCAGCTGAATGCCCTCTATTTTAGAAGACCTCCCACTCCTTAAGGGACTGGAATAGGAACCCACAGAAGCACTTTCAAACCCCTGTGCATGGCCATGAGCCCTGGTGGGTCACACAGTTATACCCAGGCAGCTATTTCAACATAAGCAACCCAAACAGATTCATGGAAACAGAAGAGGTACAAGATCACCACCTTCAGCTGCCCAGCCTGTGGCAAAACCTTTAAAAAAGCACTTGATTCACTAGATGTACACTGTCTGCAATTGACAACTGAGACTATTTTTTCAAAGGAAAACAGGAATTTGCTCAAAAGAATTTAAAATCATAGCAAGCCAGTGTGCTAAGAGGAACAGACTCACCTCCTGCAAATGATGTGGGAACTGTATAAAGTGACTAATAGAAGCCAAGTGCTGACAATACTGGGGATAGTCCTTCAATCTGTCAGACAAAACACACATTAGTCAGAAGCATAAGCTTCTCAGTATTACAGAGAAATCCAAATATAACCCTGGAGTGTCATTCCCACCCTTGATCACAGAATCACTTCAGGACTCTTTACAGCAACTGTGCTGCAAACAAAGCATTCTCTACAAAGCACTTTCTGGTGCAAAACCCATTTGAAACGAATTCATTTAACAGCAAAACACTGGGTTTATTCACATGAACTCACCTGCTCCTACATTTCTATACTTCTGACAGAGCACACAATTGCATGTATTTTCCATGTCTGCAGTATCATTACTGGGTAAGTAGTCTGCAGCCTGGCTCAGTGCATTTTAAAACAGCACATCAGAATGTCCCTAATCCCAGGAGAGAAGCTTCACCTATGCACCCCAATAACTGCAGCTCTACTTATGAATGCTGGACACTTATTACTTGGAGTAAAATTTTTAGGTCCTGCTTAAAATGGTTCTTAAAAGAAGGACTAAGAAGGTGGTTAAGGCTCAACTCAGCCTAAAATGTTAATTCATTCTGTTCAGGTAAATGTACAACACAATATCCACCTTTAAATGCTGCAAGCAACAGGTTTTATCACAACCCTTCCTGCTAGAGCAGCCTGCCTTGAGAGCTTCCTCTACCAGCAATCCATGCAAGGCTTTGAGAGAGCTATTTTGGAGATACTTTTTGCCCTGCTTGAGATTTCTGTGTAAAACTGAAGCCCCAGAGCTCAGTCTGTTTGTAGCAAAGAGTGCAAATAGAACACCACGAGATTGCAGCTATAAAGTGTTATTACTTTCACCTCATCTCTCACAAGCTGATAACTGACTCATCACTTCCCTGGTTTATTTGTATAAACAAAGTCTCTTAAGTAGTTTTGGCATTTCAGTTTGTCCCACATTTATACTGAACGTTTTGATTTGCTTTTAAAAGGAAAACAGGAAAAGAGGACATGGGTTTGAGTGGAGCCAGGGGAAGTTTAGATTAGATATGAGAAGAAACTTCTTCCCTGAAAGGATCATTAAACACTGGCTCAGGCTGCCCAGGGAGGTGGTGGAACCTCCATCCCTGGAGGTGTTTCAAAGCTGTGAAGATGTGGTGCTGAGGGACATGGGTTAGCTCTGGACTTGGCAGAGTTAATGGTTGGTAGAGCTGGGCTATGGTTGGACTGGGTGATCTTAAATGTCCTTTCCAACCAGAAAAATTCTGTGAAAAGTTACCCAGCCCATTTTGCTTCAGCTCAGCACCTCTCTAAAGTCATCCTGAAGTTGAGACAAACATTTCTAACACTTACAAGCAACCCTGTACCACACAATCAGAGCAGCTTCAAGATTAACAAGCCATGTACCGTTCAAAGTCCCACCAAAACGCACACTCACCTATTTTTAAATCTATCTAGTGCAGCAATACCAAAATAGTACATTTTGGATGCAAAAGGCTTTCGTAAGGCTTCAAGAACATAGCGTAGGGCCAGGCCCAGTGCCATGTAAGTGACCAGTCCTTTCTCTATGATCCCACCAAAGAGGCAGGCTGTGATGTGCAGCTCCTTGTCGGGGTACTGCGGGAAGAAGCGGTATTCCTCAAACAGGTTCCTCAACATGCAGTTGAACACCTCCCGTTCCCTCTTAATGTTGGAGTCCTTAAACCTCTGCAGCATTTCCAAAACCTGCAGAGAAATTGGGAAACTGGTCACCAAAGTGATTTGCTTCGTGGTTCAGGCCTTTCTGCATCTTCAGGATGCACCTGAGGTAAATCGCACTAGTGAAGACTGAGCAAGAACTGCCTGCAGGCACATCACTGCAAGGACCTTCACCTTCAGCTTTCTCCTCTGTCTTGACATAAAACTTGTCCCTTCTTGCTCCATTGCTTCAAAATTAGTAAAATGAAAACAATCTATGTTTGGTGTCTTCCATAATTTATCACCACACAAATATATGAAAGGAAATTTGAAGTACTTCAGAGAGCATCAGGCTGATAATTACCCTCACAGAGACTAACCAAACTAATTATTGAAGCACAGAAGTTAGAACTTAGGACACCCTTATTTAAAAGCTGCAGCCTTTTCAGATACTTTAAAACCAAATGTATTCAACAGGAGTGTAATGTACACAGACTGTGCCCACTTTAGCACTTGTTTTGAATACACACACCTCTGTTCCACACCAAACTCTTCCCACTTGGCAGCATTTTAGGGGTGTTAACCAGACATCTAAAATCTTTAGTGCACAGAAGTCAAAGCTGAATGCAAGTTTACATAACTTTAAGGCAGGATGCTTCCAATTCTCTTCATTAACAACAAAATACAATGCTGCAAGCATCCACCACCAGCCCTTTCTATTTTCCACTAATACATGAAGGAATAATTGCTATCAGCTTCAAAGCAAGACTCTGGCAGGTGATGCAGCTGCTGCAGAAGGGAACTCACCTCATCGACAGACATGGTGGGATGTGGTGGATGGTTGTAGATCCGCTGGAAGTAGCTGTTTGCCTCATCATCTATTTCTTTGCTAAAGTGCTGGTTAGCCTCTGGCCACACCTGAGATAAGTCAGCTGTTAAAGAAGGGAAGAGGTGTCATGCAGGGCCCAACTTCAGGCAGTCAGAATGTCTAGGCCTCTTCCACCAATCTGTGAAGAACCTGCTAGTTCTTCTGAAAAGCAGGACGTTTAACCTTTCTAGTAGACAAGAACTGTTCTTTAGATCTCTCTTTTCAATATGCTATATTTATGCAAAAAGAACTGAATCCTGAGACAGAATGAACCTCACCCTGTTCCATTCCTAGCACTCACTGCACTCCAAGCTAACCTCAGCTGACACCTGAGCTAAGTGCAAACCAGCCTGGGATGAAGCATGCTACACAACACTAACATGCAGACAAACTTGCACACAAGCTTTCAGGCCAGCCACTGAGCTTCACACGAGTTCATACTGAATGCTCAAAGTCCCAAAATATAAACCCATGGTCACTATAGCCACCTCCATCTGCAGAGACTGGTAATTTGGCTTTTATGGAGGAGACAGGAGACTGAGACAGGTAATAACAGCCATGTGGAAGGTCTAGAAAATGGCTATGCTTCCTAAAGACAATGTTTCATTGCTTAAACACTGCACTGTGAGCACATTTCAGAGTGTAAATGAGTCAAGGATAATGGCTCCATGTTAGGGACAAGACAATTCCTTCCCAAAACCACCTTCCCACCAAGTTGTGTTAGTTTTATTTCTTTCCACTGCTGCAGTCTAATTTACTGCTTCACTTATCAAGTTCTCTGCTGCAACAGGACCTCACCCAGGCAGCTGTAACCTTGTTACAGATAAACCAGAAAACAAAGAAACTACAAAACACCCTCTTACCAGATCCATACACTTCTCTAAAGAGCAGGACAACCCTTTTGTTCAAAACTCATCACGACAAAAAAGGACACAAACACACTGCTCATGCAAATCCCCCACAATGTATTTTTATATTAACAGCTTTTTTTAATCCCCACTTGGCAAGCTTTTAGTGTGGAAGTTTAGAAGCACCTTTTTTAGATTAATGGTATCAGAAAAAGAGTCCCATTTCTGAGGTATCACCACCAAGAGACATAAGGCTCCCCTGAGGGAAATGCAGATAAACTGCAGAGCACAGTCACACATCACAGCCACAGACAACACTACCACTTACAAGGTTTCATCTTACTCTGCTGGAATGTAGGCTGGTTCAGTCCAGATGTGCTCAGCTTCCTTTGCACGAAGGGGTCATTGTTCACTGCAGGAAGGCCTAGAGCTCCAGTTCCTATGCCAGTCAGGCCACCCGTAGTAAGACCACCTACTGAGAAGGAAACCTGTAGTAAGACCACCTACTGAGAAGGAAATAACTGGTCATCTCACTTGCATACTGTGATGGGTGCACTTATCACTCTCAGCACTTGTCACTTCCCAAGAACTCAAGAGCCATACAAGCCTCAGAGCTGGCTGACAGCTGAGGGATTTGGAGGTGTTCAGCCTGGAGAAAAGGAGGCTCCAGGGAGACCTTAGAGCACCTTCCAGTGCCTGAAGGGGCTCCAGGAAAGCTGGGGAGGGACTTGGGACAAGGGTTTATAGTGAGAGGACAAGGGGACATAGTCTTAAATGAGAGCAGGGTAGATTTAGATTGAACATTAGGAAGAAGCTCTTAACCATGAAGGGGGTGAGGCACTGGAACAGGTTGCCCAGAGGGGTGGTGACACCCCATCCCTGCAGACATTCAAGGTCAGGCTTGACCAGGCTCTGAGCAACCTGATCTAGTCAAAAAGGCTGACTAGTGGGGGATGGACTAGATAATCTTGAAGTCCCTTCCAACCTCACACATTCTATGATTCTGTGGTATTAACAAGCAGTTTTATCTCGGGGAGTTCCTGACCTCTGTCCCAACCTAAAATAACACTGCTAAGATCTGTCAAAACACTCCTGACTCTCCAACTTTTAACCTATGGCAGCTCCAACATTCTGAAGTGCTGTTTCAGCAGTGACTGAGGAGCAAGGGCTGTACAGTTCCCTCCCACATGACACACAGCTGTTTGTCCAGAATTCCCAACCACAACAACAGTGCCTCAGCTCTGAGGCATCCAAAATGCAAACCCCTCCACCAGGACAGCAGTACCTGGAAGCTGTGAAGAGAGTCCTCCAATGCCACTGAAACCTGTCGTCTGGTTCTGGGTGGAAAGAGGGGGGAAGGCTTTTGCTGGTGACTGAGGAGTACTGAATGCAGAGCCCAGGTTTGGAGGGAAGCCTTGCATGCTCTGGGTGTGAGGAGCAGATGAGCCACCTAAGCTGAGGGTTGCCATCCCTGCCAGCGAGTCGATCTGAAGGAAGGAGGGTGACAGACAGACATCCATCAACTGCCATCAAGCTGACTTTTGGCAGGCTTTGCATAAAGAGATACAAAAACATACCTAAAGAGAGTTTTTCTGCATGGTTGCTTTAAATTCTGAAGTCATCCAGATCACTCCACAAGATCAGTTTTGTCTACTAATGTGATTTCACTTTTCCTTCTATAATCCCACAGAATCCTACTCTACCAGATCTTTTACAGGAAGGTTGATTGTTTCATACTCTCTAATGAAGTGCAACACAACAGTAAACACAAGCAGTGGTGTGTAGGTTTTGACACTGGAGCAGTTTATGCTTTGTCATTTATGACCTCAGACCTCACCCCAAGACTTAACTCACATCAAACTTACAGAGCATTTTTTGACTGCCTGAAGCATCCCATTAAACCCACTTTTCACAGCTAAATACCTGAACACAGTCTGCAACAAAAAGCATCAACACCTGGGTGATGAAAAGGAGGGAAGGCACAATACCAGCTGACAAAGCAATACATTAAGAGCTGCTGACTAGAAATAGCAAAAAACCCCTGTGATCTACCTAAAAGGTAGTAACATGGCTACAGACTAACATCTGCTGCCCTGTTTGTTCACATCACTTACCTGCAGCAGGTTGCCAAGATATTTGGTATATTTCATGAGCAACTTCAAGAAAGCAACAACTTCTGAGGAAATTGCTCTCTGTATTTAGTTTACATGATCTATTGATGCTCCAGACATTCTTAAATGCTGAATTGCCACTATTTCATGTGAAAAAATGTACTGTTTTAAAATCTCCTGCTGAATCTAAGTACTAGAAGCAAAACCTGTCTGTGATGCATTGCTCCCAGAGCTGGAAGGGATGATGAGTGGCAGAGAGTAACTTAAATGTACCTTGTTTTTAAAAGGGCAGTTCAGCTGAGAGCTGAAGAGCCCCAGTTACAAGTCCATACATTCTAGCACTGTTGCTTGGCCCATGAAGCTACAAGACACACCAGGTTCAAAGGCAGGGCTTAATTCTCAGAAGTCTCAGTCAATTTTAGTACCTTCAAAGAAACTCTCAGTTATTTTAAATAAACCAAATCTCTATCCCTCCTCAGTGCTCCTGTTCTGCTACATCTTGTTACTTACAGCCAGTTCTGAAGTACAGCCCTCAGGCATTACTCCACAACTGTAAGTTATCTAAGACAAGCAAATGTAAAAACTACGGGAGACAGAAGATGTTTTGAGATGAAAGAGCTCAAAGAGTGCAGCAGAACTGATGGCAAATCAGCACCACCACCTAAAAATGCAGCACGTGGCTTGCCTACCTGTACAGGAGAGATGGCATCCAAGCTGCTGGCACTGGGAGGGCGTCCTTTTGGCATGACTCCAGGTGGTGGCTGCCTGGCCTTGTTCATCACGTTACTGCAGTTGGCCACCATGGTGAGGATGGTCTCTGACAGCTCCTGAGAAACACTCCTGCAACAGACAAGCAGGACAGTGAGCCATGTAACATCCGTAAAGCTAAGACCCCTAAATGATTGGCTTTTCCTACAGGAATTTGGGCTGTATTTCACAGAGAGGAGTTGAAAAACAAGCCCAGCAGAAGCTACATTTTGGCGTTCGCAAAACTTGCATTAGAGCATGTCCCAAGAGAAACTCATGTGTTTATATATAAAAAATCTGAAGGTTCATCTAAAGGTTCACCCCCAACAGAATACTACTTTGTTTTCAATGTTCAAATACTGCTTCACTGTTGCCCCAGCAAGTCAGGACTTGCAGAAAGCTGGGATATGGACCCACATGGCTCCAACAGTCCTTGGAAGAGCTGACTACAACAGTATGTCTGCTGTTGTCCACATTATGGGCTATATGAATTATGGATTCATATGAATTAAAACACACAGTAACTGATGCTCTGATCCCCTGATCAACTCCACTCCTGAAGGCTCCTTCCTGTCCCCAGACTTCACCCTTCATCATTAGTCCTGTTCAGAATCTTGTTACACAAAAAGTCTCTCCAAAAGAGGAGACACACGACTAAAGCTTGGGCTCCACTCTTTGAGGACAAAAAAGGATGAGAGGTAGATACCACCACCTGCTTCACTGAAATTCACCTGCCTATAAAGATATGTTTCACACATGAATATTAAACCAAAACAGAGACAGGAAATGTATCTAATCAAGGAAATTATAATCAAAAGCCAACAGAAAACTCAGTCATTGCACAACTGAGAGCACTCAGTACTTCTTTCCCAAGTATTCCATGTCTGACTGCCAGGTTCCCAAACTGGAAGGCAAGGCAGCTCTGCTGCTGACACACCTAACCATAAAACTAACACTTTCCTTTTGGAAAACACAGCCAGTTATTTACAGCTTTCCTGAATGTTAGTTCTGCCTTTCTGGTGAGGTGAGAACAGCTACAACGGCAGATTCCTTCTCATCATGGTGCAGCTAAACCCACACAGCTTTGTTACCCTTCTCTAGAGATTCCCCCTTTTAACTCCATTTTCACAAGCTTTTACTGCACAGCTGTTGGGATGAGAGGAAAGGAGGGGGGAAAAGAGGAACCATTCTGCAAACTAAGGCAGGAAAATGAAGAGTGGATCAGCCCTCAGCTTTGTATTCCATTACAGGCTACATACAGTTGCTCTCCCAAGCCAGTGATCCACCATGTACCATGGTACAAGGTCTTAAAATTTTCATCATTTCAAGTTCTGGGTAAAAAAAAAAATCTTCAGTTATCTAACTTTATCATTCCCTGAAGAGAAGTAGGGGGAATGTGTAGGAAGAAGAACTTTGAAACACTAGTAAAGAGGAGAGCCAGGGAGCAAAGTCAGCCAGCTCTAGAGGAACAAAACTGTCATTTTAAGGGAAACTCAACAGCAAGTTCATATTTCTTGCACTGCTTTTTTTTTAAAATAATTTTTTTTTTTTTACAAAGCAAGGAAAGGCTTATTCATTCCCCTAGGTAAAGGCAGCCAGAAGTCTCTTCCCTTCTTGAGGCAGGGACTGAGAAAGAATGACCATTCCCCACATGTCAACTGTGCTGGACACAACTTCAGGAAGAGGCACTGCTGCCCTTCAACTCACCACATCTCCAGGAGGGGAGGACTTCCCAGAAGCAGTTTGTAACCAGATCACATGCTTGGTCAGCCTGTGGTGCCTGCAACCACCCTGACTTCATTACACAAACACTCAGAAATAAAAGGAACACTTATTTCTTGCTGAAGTCTCCCTGCTACACGATGCCACAAGTGCAGTGCTCACCAGTGAGAAACAAGTTGTGCCAAAAATAAAAGAGTCTCAAAACACACAGGGTCCTGGTGGCAAAGGAAAGTGTCTCTCTGGTCACAAAACATGACAAGACAAAACTATGAGGTATTTCAGCTAGTGAACTACCCTCTCAGACATATTTAATATTGACTGTGATTTTAATCTTCTGGTTTTTACAATGCCTGCTTCCATTCTGACTGAAACCTGAGCTAATCAAAGCAATTCCCTCATGTCAGAAATCCAAGCATTTTTCTTTTTAAAGCTCAAAGAGAATAACTAATGGAAAATGACTGCAAGTAGGTCACATTCTTGCATAAAAGGGAATACAAGTAGCTATAAAAAGAAACCAAAAGCTGAGAGAATTTGTGCCAGTAGAGAAACTAGTGGCTTTTGGAATTAATTGAATAAACAAAACTTGGTGCACACATTAAGATTCAGAAGGCAGGGACATCAGATGCAAGGCAGGTCTACAGTTAACTATTAAACCTCTGAAATCTGGACACAGTAGCATGCAAAGTTATGAATGGAAATTAACAAGTCTCAGAAGATGCACTTGGGAGTTGAAAAATAACAGCCATCTTTTCAGCCCAAGAGGTGTGCTAGACTTTGTATTTCAGAAACAAAGTTTCAACAGCATTTTGAAGTTTAACTGCACAGGTCCCAGTAGGAATCAGGAGAATCCTTTCTCCTAAAAATCTTCAAGGTGCATCACGTTCCCTTCCAGTTCAAATACCTAAGGTGACAACTCTATGTTGATACTCAATTCCCAGCACCTACAGGAGAGCCATGAATCATCCTGGATACAAGATGTTTTTTCCATCTTTCAAGACAACACTGGCTAGGCCAAGGGGCCCAAGGTGAGCCACAGAACAGATAACTCTCACTCAGACATACCAGGCCCTTTTGGTGTCAAATTTTAACACCAAAACTAGCACCACCTCCAGCTTTCAGTCTCTGGCTCACGTGACGCACTGTGCTACATCTAATTACCTATGAAGTACTGGTACAGCTAAATACCATCTTGACCTGACAGCATTAAGAAGTGACACCACAAATATTTTCCAACATTCAGTCATTTTTACTAAATGGGAAAACAGTATTTAAAAAATTCTTTGCCCAATTCCAGTTTCCCTTAGCCTTTCTGTAGCCTACTCCTCCCTCCAGCAGATAAAACAGCTCCCTAGGACTTTTTGCTTCTGGACTTTGGCTAAACCACCAGGTCTGCAAAAAAGTCTTAATTATTTTCCATCCTTTGACTACTCTGAGACTGTCTCAAAAGAAGACAGCAGAAGTTACACATCTAGTTTCAGGCTCCATTACAATTATTTATTAGAAACACCACTTGGCATTTTTCTCCTGCACACAAGGACTGCATGAGCACTTTGTGCTGTGGCAGCAATCACACCCAGAGGCATCTGCTTATTGCCATGACAAAATGCTTCACACACTCACTGTTTTCCAAGATGCTGCCCCATTCTGTAGTTACAGCCTGGATTCCTTTTTGTCTGAATTACAGCCCTGTATCTAGTCATTAACAAGCCAAGATCTGACTCACCAGCTCACCAAGACCATTATTACAAAGACAAGAACACTCTTGCAAGCTCCTGTGGCCAAGCCTACACCAGAAGCTTCTGTGCAAAATGAAACATACTACTGAACCCACCCCTGCAACCTTATATACTCTCATTAACCCCATTCTCCATGGAAAATTCCAAACCAGCTGTGACCATGTGCCAGCAAACAAGCTGCAAACAGATGATAGATTCAGTGTAAGTAACATCACCCTTACCCAGCACAAGCCTGCAGACACGCCAGCATCGTCGCCAAGGTTTCTGGAGGAAGCTGAGCACTTTTGGGCTGATCTTTTTCTGGAGCAAGGCCACCCAGGATAGATGGACATCTTCTCTTTAAGAAAGTCATACAGGCCTGGATGAAAGGCTCCTGAGGAAAAATAAAAATGTTACCTTAAGCTCCCACACTGCATCCAAGCCACTATTTCAAACTTGGCAATTGCACCGTGGAAAGAATTGCACTAAGCTATTATAGTTCAGTGAAAGAGTTGAACTATCAGACCATGGACACTTTCCACAACTTTAAAGCTACTGAGAAAATCGTTAAAAGTGACTGAAGTTGGTCACTGGTAAAAAGAGTGTAGAAATAAAAACAAAAAGAGAAATCCTGCTTTACCCCATGCTCCCGAATTTTATCTGTGAGCCATTTGTCAAGTTTGAGGTATTCCCGTCGAGAGGCAAGTGCAGCAAGGTCAATAACAAAGGCAAATGGAGTACCATTTAGCAGCATTGACAAGGCCTGAAGAAAAAGAAATCAGAAGACTACTAGTGAAGACACAAGGACACCCTTTTTTTTTCCTAATCCCCACCTAATTTTCAATAGAGGAGTCTTGCTGTGCTTTTTTGTCAATAAAAAGGTTGGTGCCATCAGCTTCTCCTCATTATCGCAAATAAGCAAGAGCTCTTACTTGAAATCATGACCTTCTTTGAAGGTCAGACCTTGTGCTGACAGTTTTAAATTCCTCTACATGAAAATCCACCTGCAAGTGGCTGAGAGCTCCCAAGTTGATACTGCAACAAAACCAATCACAAGAGCCTAAAATCTCCCTGCAAACAGAGCCACTTTGAATATACCTGCCCAGCATGTTCACCTCTGAACACAGAGACTGGGACAAAAGCTGTAACAAAAGTGACTGCAGGCAGCACTTCTGGCACTTTCAGACACCTAATTATTTTGCATCGACTTCAGGAAGCAATAAAGGACTCAAAAGAAGTCAGTCACCACTTCCAGTCTCTTTGGTGAATGTGTCAACAGCTGAAAAGCAGCAGCGTGCTTAACAAATTCTTGTTTCATTAAGTTCAACAGTGCCACCTTCACACAAGTCACTCAGATATTTTCTACATCCCCATTTCAATGGTATTCAGGGTTAAAACAGGCAAAGCTCTCCCTGGATTTACAATACACTCACAGCACAGACAGCTCTATTCTGCTGCTCCTCAAATTACTTGTCAGCTAAGCCATGATGACCAACTCTCCTGCAAACATCAAGGGAGATGTCTTGGGCTCACCAGGCTAGAAAGCACCTGCAGATACCACAACCCAGCTGAAGAGCACTCAAGTCACCCCAACACAAGCTGCTGCTTTGTGGTGGCTTTAAGATGAGGTACAAGCAGCAACAACCGAGTTCAGACACGCTTAAATTAATCCTTACTCGATTAGTTCAGCTTGGCCTTTGTTAAAAGATGAGCAAGCCTGTGCAGGACACCAGAGAGAAAAGAAAAGCAGTGTTTTGCACTACTCACCTTCAAGTCTTGTGCCACATCAAGGATCCGTGACAGTTTAGCCTGGTCATACTGCTCCCCTCTCATGTACCACTCTGCCATGGCATGCATGATCAGCTGACGGATGGAAGGAGACTGACCCTGAGGAGAATCAAACTGTGATTGTCCCTCATGCCTCCAGAAAAGGGATCAACTGTGTGAGCATTCAGCAGGATATTTTATCTCTATGCAACCCCAGAAAAGGCTGAGAGGACTGGGTTTTTGCAGCCTGGAGAAGGCTCAGGGGAGACCTTTTCACCATGTCCCAGTCCATAAAGGGTGGCTGCCATGAAGATGGAGACTCCCTTTATACATGGAAAAGACATGGGGTGATGGGAACAAGTTACTCCTGGGGAGATTTTGATTGAAATCCAGAAGAAAATTTTCACCCTGAGACATGGGAATAGTCTCCCAAAGGAAGTGGTAGATTCCCATACATTGAGACTCAGCCCATATATTAAGACTCAGCCTAACAGGGTGCTGGGCAACCTCATTTCAACTCTATGACCAGATGATCCTTGAGGTCCCTTCCAAGCTGACCTTCCAGGATTCTATCATACCTACAGTCTTCAGTTTCAGACCTCAGGTTCTGAGTTGGGCTCTTTTTGTGCAATAATAAACTACCCAGGAGCTCCAACTAAAATATGCAGAACGACTACAAATGTTAAGTACATCCCATCTCCTTCTTATCACTGTATAGGTCTGATTCCTCTCAATTGTAGAGAAATTGCTTTGGGAACAGGCAAATAATTTCCAAGTGAGAACTGCAACAGCACACCTTGACATGGCAAACATGGTATCCAGCTCTTTGCTCACTCAGGGGCAATTTAAAACTGCAACAGGACTTGGATTTTGATGGCTTTGCTTAAGGGTGGGAAGTGAAACATCCTCCAGCTGTGGGGTGGCACCATGTCATGTGGCAGCCACAGTTCTGTGCTTCATTCTGAAGCCTACTCTGCAGAAAAAACTGCTATTTCAGGACCTCATGTAAAAGCACATCAATCCTACTCCCCTTTCTTCAATGGAAACACTTATCAGGAAACAACACACAACATTCATAGCACTCCAGCTAGCAAAGAGCCTTAATTTTACAGTCCATGTGGACCAAGACCTCAGAGGTCAAGATTCTTATCATTAACTTGACCAGGGTAAGATGTTTCCTGATGCAGATTCCCTCCTAATCCCAGAGGCTTTCTCTGCCCTCTGTCTCTTCTGACTCCTATTTGTTTAACCACCCATGGACACAATGATAAAGGCAAATCCATACAAGCCTACTAGTGTCCCATTAAAAGCATGGAACTTGCCTACATCATGACTTTGTCTCCACAGGGAAGCTCTCCTTGAATAAGGTCAGTCCTAAAGTTTTCAGAAGACACCCTAGACTCTTAAAATTTACAGTAGTTTCTTCATACTTACAATATCTTCCATCTTTAAGTGAGTACAATGGAGATTATTTGGTTTAAAGCTCCTCACCTCTTATTGCTTCACATTTCTACACATTATAAAACACATGAGGTTGAGAGTTTGGTGGGGGGAGTTGTGAGATTTTGTGTTCTTTTGGTTTTCTTAAAAAATACCCAAACTTTGGTTAAAACCGAAATGTTTAAAAAAAAAAAAGTCAAAGTGAACTTTGGTCTATTTTTCCAGGAATATTTTCTCAGTGAAAATTATTTCTTTGCTCTGACTAAACTTCCCTCAAGCAAGTCAAATCACAACAGTTTGCTTCAAGAAGGGGAGGAGACAACTTGGATTAGTTTGCATAAACCACTGATGGGTTTAAAATTACCCAGTTGATAAGCAAATATAAGGATTGCTGGTCTAACTGTTCAACCCACTGAAGTTTTCAGTTCTATGAACAACCTACGGGCAGAATCCAGTGAAAATACTTACCTGTCCATGCCATGCATAGTGCAAAATGATGGCAGAGTTGGGATGGTTGCCAAGGAAAATTGGCATGAGGGTGGAGATGAGCTCATGGCGCAGGGTGTGCCAGGAGGTGTTGATCTGCAGTAAGGCCAAAACCAACATGTCTGGGCAATGCTTGATAGGAAAACTGAAGAGCTGCTTAACCTGCTCATACTGTCCCACTTCTGCCAGTCGTAAGAGAGATTCAATCAAATCCAGGCTCTTCCTAACAAAAACAGACAAACCCCCCCCCCAAAAAAAAAAGTTAAAGCAGTTGGCTTGCAGGATCCTAGGAATCTGCAGCCAAAGCTAAGAGCATATAAAGCAAACAACCTGATACTGTAGCTCTTATCACAGCCAATTCAGTCTACAAAAGCATTCTTAACCATGAAAAAAATCACTCCTTTTTATTACAAATCAATTTAAGAGCTGCTTATTCTATCAGAGAAGAGGGAGAATGGAAAGCTGATGTCAAAAAATTTCAGCTTGAGGCAGGTTATGTGGATAATTTAGCTTGAAACACTTCCAGAAATGCAATAAACTGTAAATAATAAGTAATAACAGAAAATTATAATAACTACTCCTGAGTCCCCACCTGTGAAACTTAAGATATCTTACTTGCTTTGTCTGCTTTACAGACAAGTAACTATTGCCATCTTGCCCAGTTTACCCATATTCCTCATCCTCCACTTCCCTATTTTGGGCCACACAATGGAAAATGCAGCAAGTATTTCCACTCCCATCAGCTACATCAAAAAAGGGTTGTGAACGTCAGCTCAGAAAGCCCCACTAGTCAGTTTGTGCACTAACTCAGCACAAGCTGTATAAATTTACTATTTAAATACCAGGACTTTTCACACAAATAGAGCAATTTTCTCTCATGTCATCCTGGGAAAGAGAGATTGTAAATTCCTACCTCCCCTATCCCCTCCTCTCAGCTCACACCACCTGCCTAAAGGCATCAGCAGAAACTCTGCAGACAACCAGAAGACTGCAACAAAATCAAGATCTGGGAGTACATTTTCAGATGTTCTCATAACATGACAACTTTCACTGATCAAACGTGGAACAAATACCACTGGCTGATCCATTGGGATGTACATTCTACACACAGCTCTAAGTACATCTGGTTGTATGAAGATAAAGCCATATTGGGCCAGACAAATAGTCTTACTCCAACTCTAGGTATGTAAAACAGCTGAGAGCAGGTTTACCATGTAGCAATTTCTCGATTGTCATCCTCTGGTGGTGCTTTCAGGATGTCTGTGGCAACAGTATGACAAGGGTAGTCAGCAAAACAGAAGATGTCAGGGTTTATGAGGGAATGTTGAATGAAGGAGAGCTGGAAGAAAAGACAGCAAAAATAGTTCAGCTATTTAGGGTTCCAGGTTCCTCCCACAAAAAAGCAACAGAGATGAGGGAAGATGGACTATAAATGTGTTTTATGTAAGACTGAACCTGACACTTCTCCTCCCAGGGCATCTGAAAGGGACAGATGCAGGTGACACAAAGCTGCAGCCTTTCTGTGTAACCAGGTAAAAGCCTCACAGCAACAATTCCACATTCAATATACTACACATCAGAACACTGCTAAAAACAAAGGTGTTGTCACATGTGCCTCAAGCAACCCATCCCCTCCCAAACAACACCCTGTTCAATTAATAACTGTACTTCCTTGACTTACCTGAGCCCTACAGGCCACATTCTCAAACACAGCTTGGCTAAAAATTCACATTATCAATTCCCATTTGCCATGAAAGACATTCAGAAACTTTCCAAGTGTTGCACAGCTACAGCAAGATATGTTGGCAAACCCACCTGGCCCTCTGCGTGCTTCCAGGGTCGGTATATGGCATTGACAGGAAAAACTTCCATGCCCAGCCCTCTTTGGATGCCAAACACTACAATATGCAGGCCCTTGCTGTCACGAATCTGAAATCCTGGATGGTCCAATTCATAGGTTACTACTTTGAAGTCCAAGCTAGGATTCTGCAACCAGAAAACCAAGAGAGTAGTCAGCCTTGACCGTGACAAATTTCAGTACTGCCGTGTAAGAAGCCCTCTTCATCAGCATTTTATCCAGCTCAACATATTGGAAAGCAAGGTTTTTGTTTTAAGAACAGGATTTAGATGTGAGAACTTGATGCAAGTTCACATTTGAAACAAGCCTGGGAGATTGTGCTTCCTGCAGCACTAGAGGCATTAGCTGCCTATCCTTCCAAACGTTTCATTAACAAGTCTTCAAAAAAACATTTAAACATACAGTTCCTTTCCCAGCATGCTAACTCATTCCTTTTGCAGGCTTCATGTGCCCTCCAATAAAAGGCAGAAGGGTCTGACCCACTGGCATGCAGGGTTTGCTTTTCCTTTTGAAGAACAGACACTGCAAGTACTTGCAAAGCACTGATTAGATTTTCAGTTATAGTGAGAACCAGAAGGATGAGGGAGTTTGGAGGAAACTACAGCTACTGGGGACCACACACCACCTCTATTCAGAGGCAGGTGAGCATCAAAGACAAAGCCAGGTGTATGTTCCAAGGTTCAGAAAAACAAAATAGTGAGTCCTGCACAGATTAGAGTGAAGATACAGAAAAACAGCATCACCCAGCATGAGGCAGGCAGAGAACATGAGACTCATGTTTCACTGAATTAATTATAAAAATGGCTCCTTATAAACTGGTGAAAAAAGTTTCCTGTTTCTCAAGTGTCACTGTATGAAAGAAGCATTTAAGAGTTTTGGAACAAGTAGCTACAAAAATATATTGTTTCATTTTCATCATTAAAATCTACAATGACAAGCTTTTCCAAACAAGGTGCCTGATGCACAAAACTTCCCACTGTCAGCAGCTCCAACACATGCTGGGGAATGTGGGAGGAGTATGGCATCAATCTCAAGCTGCACTCAACCATTCAGGCAGCTTTTATTTCTCACAATTTCTCAGAATATTCTTGTTAACAAGGATAAAAAAAACACTAATCATTTAAGTGCAGGAATACAGTTACATGAATGAGATTTGAAGCCATTGAGGCTGGTAGGAGCTTGAAAAGCTTTATACTCACACTGAGACAAGCCCTTCTTTCAGAAATAAAAGACCAAAATCCTTACAAAACCTACCAGCTCTTTAAGAACATCAATCAAGACCTCCACATTCCAGGTATGGGCTTGTGCTCCATCACTTTTATCTTTCCCATCACTCCAAATTCCACTGCCAGGGGCCGAAATAGACTGCAAGTGAAACACACTAGTTAAAAATAGAGCTGTCTCAAAAGCCACCAGCTACAGAACCCTCTGCACTGTGAAGGTAAGCAGAAGTTCAGACCAGCAATGACACCAGTTGCACTTTTCTGGGAATCTTTTATTCAGGGATGTGTTACAGACATTTAATCGAATCCCAGACTGGTTTGGGTTGGAGGGACCTTTAAGCTCACCTGGATCCAACCCCCCTGCATGGGCAGGGACACCTCCCACCAGCCCAGGTTGCTCCAAGCCCCATCCAACCTGCCCTTCAACACTGCCAGGGATGGGGCAGCCACAGCTTCCCTGGGCAACCTGGGCCAGGCTCTCACCACCCTCACACCAAAGAATTTCCTCCTCATGTCTCACCTCAATCTCCCTCTTCCAGTTTTAATCCATCCCCCCTTGTCCTCTCCCTCCCTGCCCTTGTCCCAAGTCCCTCCCCAGCTTTCCTGGAGCCCCTTCAGGCACTGGAAGGTGCTCTGAGGTCTCCCTGAAGCCTTCTCCAGGCTGAACACCCCAACTCTCCCAGCCTGTCTCCAGAGCAGAGCTGCTCCAGCCCTCCCCATCATCTCTGTGACTCCTCTGGACTCTCTCTAGAAGAACAGTTAGAAGTCCTGAATAAGAAAAACAACTCTTAAATTACTACCAGCTGCCATTTTAACCCATGTTCTGCTGAACAAAAAGAAAGCTAATCTCCACCCCAGGAGGCCACTCACTTGTAAAGGAATACCATCTGTCAGCCCTGAGTGAGTTCGAGCCATCATCCCCAGCACCCGGGCAACCTGGGCAGCCGTCACCTCCCGGACCCCAAACTGCATGATTATGTTCCGACATTCTTCCACACTAAAAATCAACAAAACAGAAAAAACTTAACACAAAAGCAGGTTTCACTGTGGCACAACATAAGACAGACCAACAGAAGACCTGGAAGTCCAGCTGGGACAGCACAGTGTTGGGAGAAACAAATACGACCGTTTATTCAAGTTGTCAAACAAGCGTAAAATTCTTAAAACAAGAAAATTAGTAGGAAATCAGTGCCAGCATTTCCATGAAACATCCTGTGCCATGTCTTCAAAACCAGGTCTGCTTAAGTGAGAGATGTCAAAGTAAAAGCACAGGGTAGGTTTAGCCCTGTTTCATGGTAAAAGCATTGCCAGCTGTTGACCTGAGCTTCAAAGGCTGAAGCTTCTTGCCAGCTACAGGTGAAACTGAGCAGGCAGGTTCCAAAGGGCTGTGCAGTGTCAGAAGGTGGGCTGTGAAGGTGTGTCTGTCAGCCTGATGCAGGCCATGGCTCTTCTGATCAGAGATCACCAGCAAAAACCTTCAAGGAGCCACAAGAGAGCAGACATTTAACTTCCATTTATAGCACTGAAGGGTCGTTCTGCATTTTTTTTGTTTCACTGTGTGAACACTTCATAGTGAGGCCAACACTATTGGCACCACTGCAGATCAAACATGTTTTAAACAATCCTATGTTAACAAAGGACGTTTTCATTATCTTCCAACACCTTCATATTTCTGTGTTTCCTTATTTCAATGTTTAAGCAAAAAGTTAAGATAATTTAATTCTCTTTCTTCTACAATACAGAATCATTTCCTTCCCTTAGCTCATGCTGAAGAGAATTTTCCTTTAAGACCTTTCCAAACCAGTCACACCCCTGCAGGCTCCTGTTATCACCACCAGTACTACAGCATTATTCTCAAGCTTTAAAAACTTCAAAACTGAGCTGGATTTGTGCAGAAGGCAGAGATGTAAAAGGAAATTAACCTGTAATATATTCAAACGAACACTTCCATAGTCAGCTTCTGACTGGGGTCTGCCTAAGCAGGCAGAGACTGATGCAGCTGTCAAGATACTCCAGTAATTAACTCTCACAATTAGATTCTAGAGCTACAAATAACCCCAGTCACCAAGCACCATTCTGAGCACAGCCCAGTACACACAGAAAGCTGATGGGAAACTCTCTTGGAGTGACACTATTACCTTCAGTTCTTCTGTCACCTATTTCATGTGGACAATGTCTCAAAATTCTCAAGACCCAGGTGGATTTAATTGCAATTTGTGCTTACCTAGCCACTTTTTTTAGTTTAAATTGCAATTTGTGCTTACCTAGCCACTTTTTTACTTTAAAAAAAGGGTGATGGTCAAATTCTTAGCAAACCTTCACAAGGAATTTTAATACCTGTATCTAGCACTTCTTACCACCACAAAATCCCACACAATTTCAGACTACACATTGTTAGAAGAAAGCAAACTATAAAACCAGAATCCAAACAAATTACCTCATCATACTTTATGAGTTTCTAGTTGTTTTAGTACTTAAGTGTTTTTTACCTTTTGCCTCAAGAAACAAGCAAGAAAACCACTGCCACCCAGGATGATGGAAAAAAAAATATCCCATTTTCCTACAAACCTTGTACAAAAGCCATAGCCAACTTCTTGCATGAAATCTGCCAGAGAACTCTCCATCATTGTTTTAGCTATCCCTCCAGAATCAGGCAGGATCCTGTCCATTAGAATGTCCCGTTTTTCAGGGTATAAAAGTGGTGCAAGCACCACAGGGCAACGCTCCTGGGGAAAATCTAAAGGAAAAAGGAACAAAAGAAAGTGACAAAAAACCCCACAAAACCATTCATATGCAAGTGACTACCCAAAATCAGTTGACTGCTGTGCTAGTTTCCCTGCTGCTGCAGAAATTAAGCAGCATTCCTCCATCCCACCTCCCAGTTCTCTACTGGCACTTGGATATTCCTAGAGAAGGAGAATGTGGGATAAACCAGGTTCACACAAACCTGCAGCTGCTCAAAGGGTTAGCAGCTGTGCTGGTGGTAAGTTTAGAACTAGATTATCACTAGCAGCAGTCATCCAAAAAAAGCACAGAGCAGGAAACAATACAGCAGCAGAGCAAAAAGCTCTCCTCCAAATCAGGAAGTATTTGGAAACAAAGAAGCTGCTACCGAGCCTAAGAAGCCTAGCAAATCTAAACCAGGAACTTGGGCATGGAAAGAGAATGTTCCTCTCTTCCTTCCAGGGAAGGAACGTTTGAGAAAGATACAGGAAGGAGAGGATGGGTGGGAGTTTTGCTCACAGTGGAAGGCAGCAAGGACACCTCATGGTAGGACTTCCTGAATTAACATGATCTTTAAGATGATGGATAATGTCTCCACACTCTTCAGGGCCATGCAGAGTTGAGTTCCCAATTTCCCAAAGCAATGTGAGGGGAACTTGCAGAAGCTAATCCACTAATCTTTGTTAAAGGAAGTATGAACTAGGAAGTTACACTTAAATAGAACAAATAATCTGCTCTTGGATAAAGGGTGTCTTCCTCTAGGACTGTGAGGAACCAAGGAGCGGGTTAAGTTAAATTCACTTAGCTTTGAATCCAAATCTTCCTTATTCTGGGGTTTACAGCAAACACTATTGTTTCAGAAAGGAAGATACTACCATACCCATAACATCCCCTGCCTCCACACAAAGACCATGGCAGCCTTCAGGAAATGAACCATTTTAATTCAAGCCCCTTCCTTCCCTGTACTCATGCTTCCTCATAGATCTGCATCCAACAAACAAGCCAGTGCTTAAAATCCACCTGTTTGAAACGGTCATGTCTGTACCTCACACTGTAAGGAGCTCAAGTTTTTCAACTGCAGTGCACTGAGCTGCTTTAATCAAACCCACAAACACAGGTTTCAATATCCCCTACTTCACACTTGTTTATCACAACTTTAAAAAAAAACAACAAACACAAACATGAGACCATATTACTGCTCACATAAAGAGAAGCAGTGCATGATGGCCCAGTGCCAGAACAGGGGTGTTTTTCTGTCAGGTTAAGAGTTATGAAAACATACTGAGTTCTACCTCATCAAGCTCCACACCATTTCAGGAAGTTACAAAACCCATTCCCAAGTTTGCTTCCAGGACCCACCCCCTCACACACACACAAACACTCACCTCTACGTAATGTTTTGAGGAATGCGTCGATCTGCTCCTGTCCTACCCCAAAGGCTCCCTTCTGCCCAAAAAGGAGATGGGAGAGGAGAAGGTGCAGGACCTCTATTGCAATATCTTGGAAGCCACCTTCTTGATTTCCACTGACGTCTGCGTCAATGTAAGAACGCAGAAGATCCGGGAGTTTCTGTTTGATAAACTGGGCAGCTTTGGAAAACAAGAGAGGCCAGAGTCAAAACCTGAAATTGCTTTTTAATATGAAAAAAGCTATTCTAGCTCAGCACCATCCTCTGAGTTTGTTTACCACAAGCCACAATTCAGTTCTAAATAGGAGTTTCAGTTTGATTAATTATCTAGCAAGTCATTAACAGAAGGGAACTCCAACCTAGTATAGGACAAGCTGTATAACAACTGCCCCTCTCAAAATGATGTTAAGTCTTCATCAGCACCACTGATTGCAATTCCTCACATCTATCCATCTAGAAAGCCTACTGCTTAAAAGAAAAAAGGTGTCCCTGCTGCAGAACTTTCAAAGCTGCACTTACCAAAACCTCGTAGATCTGAGCTGAAAGAGTTCAGTAAAGCGAGACCGAATATCACCTACAAACAACAAACAGCAGAGTGAGGGGACATCATCCTTGCTAACCAGCTTAATAATAATAATAAAAAATTATTTTCAAAAGAAGTGTTCACTTACCTCTTGAACTTTACTTAATTTGATGACTTTACTCAATTGGGCAAATAAATGGGGTGAAGGCTTTAGACTCTGCAACAGGTAAGAAGAGTTAAAAGGAAACTGTTAAAAGATTAGTCTTACTGATAAAGGTACAGACTATCTAGAGTCCATTTGCAGGTCTGCAATATTAGTAACTACTCTGCTGTAGGCAAACAAAACTTATAAGGCTAAACAAAGCATCTTTGGAACTATTTTTGGACAGACTACAAGTTTCTTCCACATCTCCCTTTTCTTCACTACTAAACCCCCCTCATGGCTCTCATATTGAAAGAAACAGGAGCACTGAAGGTTTGATTTGATTCTCTTTGCCACAAACAAGCCATAAAGTATTAATGTTAGATTAAGCTTTCCAGTTAGTGTGGAGTCATTCTGAGTGACTACCTTGCTCAGATTAACAAAAAAAGTTACCACCACCTCAACCTGTGGGCACGCTCATTTTTTGGAAGACTCCAGGATAAGCAATCTTAGCCATAAAAAAACCAAAACAAAGCCAGGGAAAACAGAAGGGAAAGCCAGGTGGTTTCCTACAGACCAATTCAGTGCAGTTTCTGAGAGGGGAACCCCCTTCAGGAATCATACAAACCTTCTGATAGTGCAAGGGGTTGTCAATGGCGTAGGACAGCGTCGAGATAAAGTTTGGTTTTGTAATCAGCGACGCACACTCCTGGATCAGAAATTGGGTCTGAAAACAAGAAGGTGACTTGAGCATTCATATTGATTTGTAGCAGGAGAAGAAGACCAAACTTGTACTTCTCACCATATGCAGCAAAACTAAAACAAGGTGCTTAAGTCTTGAAAGTGTCTAAATTCTCATTAGCATTTGCGAGTTTCTTTCGATCAGTTTTTCTTCAGGATTAGTTTGTTTTTTCTTTTAAAGACTGAGAAAGTGATCATTCTCCATCACGGGTGCAATGTTTCATTAGCATCCTCACACCATCTAAGAATATTTGAAATCCTGTCTATGAGCTAAAAAGCCTGTGGCACAATGACTTAAGGATGAAAACACTCCTGAGAATAGATACAGTCAGCACCAGAAATGCCAACTAGGGGATTTGAACAAAATTTTAGAAGACAAAAGAAGGCTTTCAAACCAGAGCACTGCATGTGGTAGAGAAAGAGCAATTGTACTGAAGCTGTTTTTCCAGATCAAGGGACTGTAAGAGTCAGATAGCAACAATTTGCTGTCTTCTGACTTCACCCCGGACAAAGGTGCCTGCAATCGGAAGGCGGTGGAGAAGTTTGCTTGAAGCTCCTGCCTCCAACCTGCCTTTGTGCTTAAAACAGATCAAACCCTATAGCAGATTTGTAACAACCAAACATGAATCAAGCAGATGCCTCAGTGCAAACTGTACCTGATGAAAATCTTTGCCACTGCTTTTACCATCGCCACTGAAATCCACGTGCGAGAATAGACAGCGTAGTAAGTGCCTGTCTGCCTCGGGACCGTGCCTGTTCACAATCTGGAAAAGAACACCCAAAACAACAACTTGGTAGCAAACAGTCATTAGAGAGCAAGATCTGGGTCTGGTACTGTGGGTACAGAGGTATTTCTAGTGGTTAAGTCATCTAGAGTTTTAACAAAGCTGCTGAGAATGTTGCTTTCTCATCATTAGCCTAGAAGCCAAGTCGTTAACGCTATTTGCAGATGAAAAGCTTAAGCTGAGATAAAGGAAGAATCTAGACATAAGTCAGCTGACACAGCAGCCATGCATTTCATGGGGAGTAGTCTTCAAAACCTAAGTAAAAAGAGGTTTTTAGGTCACCTAGAGGATGATTTCAATTATTTCTGTCACCAAAGCAGCCCAGAATCCACAGCAGCACAGCCTCGCTTCTTCACATTTCTTCCCCCAGTTCCTAACTCCACACAACTGCAGCCTTGGGACAGTGGGCACCTCTGCACCATGCCTGTGGAGCAGGCATTTAGCCCAGAAACAAGCCACCACACAGCATCTTTACTGATCTTGCAGGCAGCTTCTGTCTCCTCATCATGACTGACTCAGCCAACATTACTCCATGGTCTTTTAAGACATAAAGGGAATAATCACAGAATCCCAGACTGGTTTGGTTTGGAAGGGACCTTAAAGACCATCCAGTTCCACCCCCTGCATGGGCAGGGACACCTCCCACCAGCCCAGGTTGCTCCAAGCCCCATCCAACCTGCCCTTCAACACTGCCAGGGATGGGGCAGCCACAGCTTCCCCAGTTTCACCACCCTCACACTACAGGATACGCTTCCTGCCATCTGAAGAAAAAAGTTCATCTCAAACTTTCTCATTAGCAAGCTATCAAATCAAATAACACATGCTGAACACATGCAGCTGAGACCTTTCACCAAGTCTTTCCCCTGTCCTTAAAGCTCCTTCAGCTGAACTCAGTGATAGCAGGTGATCTGCATTTGTTTGCCACAGGTCTCACTCATTACTAAATCTTAACCAAGCTTTTACACTTTACTAGCATCCTGCATCATTTGCCTTCAGTTTAACCCCTGGCTACAGATCAGCTCATCAGCTGGTTGTCTGAAGTATCTTCAAGTTGTTTCAGTGTTTATTCATTTCTTCAAACCTCATCTAACTGGACAGCATGAATGGTTTGACTAAAAATCATGCTGGCAGAAAGGTGTAGTCACAATTACCAAGAGCTCGTTTCTACAGTCCAAAGAGTAGCAGCAAACATCAAACCCAATCTCCATCTCTTGGCAAAACGTTTGCCATTGTTTCCCCCTTTCTAGCTGCACACGTGTGGCAGCACAACCCAGCAGCTCTGCCTGCCTCCACCAAGCCCCTGCTTCACCCCCCTCACAAATATCCTTGTTTGCCAGGAGCTCCTTTGTGCACAAACAGCATCGCTCCAGGCTGTGTCTGCTCAGCTCTGATTGTTCTCAACTCTCTCCTTCCAGGTTATCTGACACTCTGCTTCCCTTTTCCTCCCAGCCTGTGTGTTCCAGTGGCTGCCAAGTTGATTTTTTTTCTGCTGGAAAGAAACATCTGAGTTGGATATAGCTCTGCTTCTTGACACTGGCAGAGCCACCCCCCACCCAAGATGCCCAGAAGGCAGTAAAACTGACCTGACAGCACGTTCTACTACTTAGCTCAGGCTTCAGAAAACAAGCACTTGATTTAGGTAATCCCAATTAAATAGGTAGGTTTAGATGTGAGAACATGACTGGCATGAAGCTGGATCAAACTCCTAGGGAGCTATCCTGGTGCCATGACCAAGGGAAGCTCATCCAAGCAGATGGTTACAGAGGAAAACGAAAGCCAGCAACACCAGCTCTCTGCATCTGATTTAATGCTTCCTTGTGTAACTTCACAGGGTTAACAACTTGAAAATATAACGTATGGGGAGGAGAAGAGAAGGCTGGAAGTTCCCGTGCAGCTTCTTTCAACTCTAACTACATTCACGTGAAAGCTTTTCCAGGAATCAGGGAAGGAGGATTGCTAGCTTTCCTGCAAAAAGAGCTGAAAGAAACCTTTGTCTTGGCAGCCTTCATGCATACTTAGGAGACAGCATCACTGATCATAAAACATCTGTAAGGACTGACTTGTTTTTTACCATGAGCATGACAAAGCACTGACACAGGCTGCCCAGAGAGGTTGTGGAGTCTCCCTCCTTGGAGATACTCAAAGCTGTCTGCATGTATTCCTTGGCAGCCCTGTTTAAACAGGAGCTAGGACCACACGACCTTCTAAGGTCCCTTCCAACTTCAACCAGTCTGTGATTCAGGATAAAATCTGACCCACCCATCTTTGGATTTATCACACAGAGACAAGCTGGATTTTACTCAGCCAAACACAGGGTTAGATCAAAAATAACTCTGCTCTTCTAGATCCAGAAAGTTTTGTTTTTCCACAAAAGCCCTCCCCCTCTCTCCAACCAGGCTTTCCTTACCACTAACTCAGGAAAAGGAGACCACAAAAACCTCATTTCAGAGGAAGTCATGATTTTGACAAATACATGAAAGATTTAACCTTTTTTAAAAGCAGTCTCAAAGCATCCCCTGTGTTAAATGACTACTGAAGAGCATGCTTAAGCAGAGTTAGTTCCTCAAGATTTGCCACAGTGATGCTTGCAAGTGACATGTTTCAGTGCAAGTGTCATTTTGGTCAGCTCCAAGTGTGGTTTCCTACCCTGTATGCTTAGCTTTGGAAAAATGAATTATGCAAAAAATTTACACCAAGCAGTCTCCTGTGAGACAGGGTTACAGCATGCACATCCAGTCTCTTCAATTATTTAAGGAAAAATTGTACTAGCAAACACAACAGTAAAGTAATACAAGGTAGTTAAAAAAAAAAAAAGGATAAAAAAAATATAAGGGATAATGGAGGTTTTAGGAATTTGGTCTTGAAATCTGAGATCTTGTAACCAAAAATACACAAAAAAGCCACTTCCACTGAGCAGTTTTGTCTCTCAGCACAGTGAGTCGAAGAGGCCTGCCCCAAGGGTAAGGAACAATCAATCCCTCCCTGTTTTAGAGATCTGTATTCCAGCTGAATGGCAGATCAACCTTATCTTCTCCCAAATCAAAGAAATGTTTATTGTCCTTTATGTAAGTGTTCCTGACAGATCTGCAAGTCATGCCTCAGTCACAGCCTGCTGCAAACATCATCTGGTGAAACCAACAGTGCTGGAAAGGACAGCATGATTGCAGATGAACCTCCAGTGAGTACTCAACTTCTAAGAACGCAGGAGCTTTAGAAAAGTCACAAGAGATTGACTCCCTTTTATGGCTTCCATAATCAATCACCCCCTCTCACCTCAAGATAAGTAATGAATGCACTTCTAAAGAATTCAGCTGTTACCAGAAACTCACTCTGCTCAAGCCCTCTGGCCTCCTAATCTGATTCAAATCACTGCAGGACTGCACTAGGCTAAGAAAAAAAAAAACCCTAACTGGCTCAGCTGTCTGCTGGGAACTGAGCTAAACCAGTTTCTAAAACTGGCTCAGTAACATTCACTTCCTCCTAAGCACTCCTCTGCAGATAATGCTTTTCAGACCATCCTGCCAGTCAGAGCTATTTTTAAAAGGGTCAGTTAAACGAGAATTCCTGCCCAGATGTTAGATATTTGGGGTTCAATCTGCAGTTACTCCACCTGTCTTCTGAAAACCCACAGCCAAGAAAGACAGCTTGGCTTCACCACCAAGCTGTACTTCATCAGAAGAGGAACAAAACACTTCTGTTTGAGGTAAGTGAAAACATTCAGATATAAGTAACCATGTACCCACCCCACTCTCAGTGCAACAACTCTGAAGAGCTTAAACCAAGGAATCCCAGATTGGTTTGGGTTGGAAGGGACCTTAAAGATCATCTAGATCCAACCCCCTGCATGGGCAGGGACACCTCCCACCAGCCCAGGTTGCTCCAAGCCCCATCCAACCTGCCTTTCAACACTGCCAGGGATGGGGCAGCCACAGCTTCCCTGGGCAACCTGGGCCAGGGTCTCACCACCCTCATAGTGAAGAATTTCCTCCTCATGTCCAACCTCAACCTCCCCTCTTCCAGTTTTATTCCATCATCTCTAGTCCTGTTACTCAATGTCCTTGTCAAAAGTCCCTTCCTAGCTTTCCTGTAGGCCCCCCTCAGATAATGGAAGGCCTCTATAAGGTCATGTTCTCTTCTCTCTCAACCAACAATGTCCTATGGAATGCCCAAAAGTTGAAAGATTTAACCTGAAGGAGCTAGAGAAGCTTTGCATACCATGCTCCAAGAGCGGCAGTTAATCCTAATGTTCCACAACAAACTTAATACAATTCTCAGCTCTGAGCTGCCTTATTCCATGACCCAACAGATGAAACCAACAGGGAACACCAGAGCCTTGAGCTGCACTTCTCAACCCTGCAGCAATCAGCCCACACCAGCGCACGCAAAACCACCGCAGGGTACAATTCAGACGGGAAGACAAACTCCGTTCGATGCCTCCATTTTTTTTGTCTCTGAAGTTTCTTCTGCAGCACCACGAGTTTACTTACATGCTGTATTTCCTGCTGGCTGGCTCGGTAGTTTTTCTTGGTTAAATTGTCCACCAGGTAGCTGATTTGAGACAAGGCCAGCGAGAGCGAGTCAAGATTCATTGCTGGTTGGGGCGGAAGCAGGCGGCCGAGCCCGGCGCAAAATCACCATTATTCCCCTTTAGTCACCTCAGAGACAGGTTAATTTTTTTTCCCCCAATTAGCCTGGATCAGCTTCTGTGTTAACTTTCTTCAGCTCTTCTTTCTCAGTTGTCTTCCTCTGTTCTGAAACATGGCACCTGAAAGACAAGATTGCATTCGATTTCAGTTCTGCAGCGACTATGTTCAAGCTCTTGCCTTGTCATGGAACCAGTCCATTTAAAATAAGATGTGTAGGGGTTTGAATTTTAAATGTGTCTCTTTAAGCTGTTGATAAGGTGCTAAAAGCAGTTAGTAGCTCCTCTGTATTTTCTACTTTCACTGGAACACTACAGGGTAGAAAGTTATTTCCTAGAAGAATTCAACATTCTGCCTCAGAGCTTTTTCATTCATGTTTTTGCTTACAAGCTTGCTCAGCAAACAGGGAAAACAAATTTAACCAAAAAAATTGATGATACAGACATGTTTGATAGCTTAACTCCCATAAACCATTCACCATAACTACGTCCCCAAGAAAGCAGTACTAATAAGCTCTCACAACACAAGCTTAGTTGCTTTCACACTCCCCCAGCACATGCATCATTTCTGCAAACAGCTCCACCTGAGGAGGAACTGCCCTTTCAGCTCTGGGAGAAAGAAGAAAACGAGATGCAAAGTGAATTGGGTAGCACACAGCAACAATCAGAGGCCAGAATCATGCAAAGCATCAACCACAAGCTTATACATATATATAAAAACACGCTTTTTAACCATCTCTGTGATGTTTTGCCTCACCATGTTACACTCAGACACGCACACCAAAACAAGCCGTGGTAAATGAGCAACACACACCAGGAACTGCAATAAACTCACCCTCACGTTTGGCTTGCACTGAGCAGCTTCCCAGCGAGCTGCACCAGCAGAGCCTGCCAGCTGAACCCATTGCTATGGCAACACCAAACTTGGCACTTGACATCTCGTCTGTTGAAGCACAGATTGCCAAGGGGATAACATCGCATCCTGAGGCGAGTCCTGCACAACCAGCACGAGGAGCCCCCCAAGGAAACCCTCAGCTGCTCCCAGAAGCAACACTGTGATTCATCAAGAGGTGGAACCAAGCTGGAGATTTGCCGTTTTGAAGCTCCACTTGATCATAACACAAAGGTCACTAGGTTTCATGCCAAGTCTGAAGATGACTCTCAGACTAAAAACTGTTGCTTTACTGTCTTGGCTGCACAGCCAAACCCACCAGTACAGGATTTCTGCCTCCTCACTGAGATGGATGGCACAGAGGATGTGCTAACTTGGCAGGCATCACACTCAGGGCAAATCAGTTCAGAACCCAAGCCTTGCAGCAGCGTGGCTGGATGTGCTGGCCATCCTTCTGCAAGAATTCCTCAGGAACAGCAGGGAGGCTGGGCTGGGTACAACTAAAAATTCTTTCCCCCTCTCCCTTTGACACAAAAGTTTTCATTTAGAAATACAACTTACTTGACATCTGGCCACGCTTCAACACATTTTCTCCCACCATCCAGGAAAGAAACCCTAGGTGAACCCCAGCAGAAGATGCAGCAAGACTCATCTCAGAAGGACTAGCTGGTTTACATGCAACATCTGGGGGAAACTTAACTCTCCTCTCCATCCTCAACAGACAGCAAAAAAGCATCAGGAGCAGCAAATCCTGTCACAAGCTCATTCTCCTCTTTGGGAAAAGTTTAATACATTACATAAGAACATGGGTAAACTGTAAGGAAAGTCAAGTAATCAGCTGACTTCCAGACCTTCTTTATACCACAGAAAATCCTGTGTACCCCTAGAAGCTACATCAGATCCTACCTGCACAAAAAACCCCTTTACTTATTGTGAGAAAGAAATGTAAGTGGTAATATTGAAAACATGCTTCCATCGACAAGGCAGCTGTGCCATAAAAGAATTTCAGAGCATGTTTAAAACTGCAGCAACAATTAGAGAAAACTTCCAACTTGGGGGTTTTTGTACATCTGACAAGCTGTGACTCCTTATCTTTATTTACAGCTTTAAAAGCCTACCATGAAGCAGCTTTGCAGGAAGGGGGAAAGGCACAGAAGTTATCAAGATTTCTCAGGAGCACAGTGCCTGGTTGTTTGGGTTAAAATAACTCCATTCCTCACTTGGAATAACCCAGGAAGTGTCACTGGTGCAAGCTTTCCCAGATGTTCTTATTGGCAAGGTGGGAAAAACTTAATTTAAAAATCAAGCAACCAGGCCCTGATGCCACAGCAGTTGCACCTAGAAAAGCCACCAGTAGCAGCTGGTAAGGGGAATTCAGTCCCCCTCAGAGCACCAGCCTGGAGAGCTCAAGGGCCATTTGAACCTGGGACTCAAGAACAGCTCCAACTCGGGTCATTTTATGGCCAGAACTGAAGTTTCAGAGTTTGCCTTTTGGGCCCCCTAGGAAGTAAACACACATTTCTCTGGGTATTGTTCCTCAGACAGCACAGCCATCACAATTACTCCACCCAAACATCAAGCTTTTAGGTACTGGAACTCTTGAGCTGGGCTCAGCTGCAAATCTGAACCTCCCTGCAATGTGCACTGACCACCCCAGCCCCTGTTCTTTTTTTCTCCCACTAAAAGCAGAGACTACCATCCCCAAGATGCTTTCATTGCATGGAAGCACGAGCTTTGCCACTTTCCAACTGTAAAAACCTGGCAGTGACACCACCAGAGAACTCGAGCTGGAGTCAAAATGGGATTTTCCCTTTCAAGGAAGCAGAAGAGCCAGAGCAGACACAGTGGCTCAAGGACAGAACACAATAGCTGAAGGAAGCAGCTTCCTACAAATGTTCTAAAGATATGGTTTGCACTGTATGTATCCTGAAAAAACCTGCCAGCTCTCACAAGTCCCAGACTATCAGCATTTCAGAGCTGGAAATGGTGCAAGGTAGCTTCCAGGAAGAGGTAAAAAAAGCAGAGAAATGAAGGGGGCCCTGCCCAGAAAGCAGAGGTGCACAGGTAGCCTCTGGTCATTCATCACAAGGCTAAAATTCAATTTCTGCAGCACTGCTGAAGAAAGCTATGAATGCTATGCAAAGCAGCCTTTATTTTTAGATGCTTATGTTCTTTGTGGGAATGAATCTCCCTACACTGGCCTCAACAATTCAAGAAGCTTTCAGTCCATGGGCAAACCTGCCATCTTGACAGGTTCAGAGAGTTCAAGCCTCAGACAGATTTTACCCAAAACCTTCCATTTACTGATGGAATTTGCTAGTTCCAATTACAGTTCCTATGATACAGTAATGGATTAAGCTATCAGACACAAGAACTGGGAGCTCTTAAAAGGCTGTCATTGGATATTGTGCAGCACAGATGGTTTTGAAAAGGTAGAAATCATTTACTGAACTCTGCAGTGTTCCTCCAGAGTTTCTAAGGAGATCAACAGGCCACCAGCAAAGCAGCAGGCATCTATTTCAGCAGATTTGTTTCCACAGGAGAGCTCTGCTGGGTTATTAAAACATAAAGACAAAAAAGTTTAGGTAAGAATCCCAAAAACACAAAAAGAGAGAGGGTCATTAGGTAACCAAAGGTTGGTTGGACAGAAAACTCTGCTAACCTGAAGCCAACCCCTTGCAGTAATGCAGCCTTGCTGCTGAAGATGACAAACCTGAAGTTTTTTGCACAAATTGGCCACCAGCCTTACAAACAAAGTGCTTTCAAAATGATTTGAAGCTGAACTTTGGATATTGTTTATTATTTTGCAGAGGTAAGTAACTGCCCCCACTGGGCTTCAAGAGCTGTGAAGATTTTAGGCCACCTGGAGGATAAAAGAGTGAGAGAAACAGCAACACCTTCACTGATGAAGCTCTAAACTCCTGCCAAAATCATCATGTAAATCATGCTAAAAGCACCACTGCCACAGAACGTGGTCTCTCATCCCCTTCTCAAACCCATGGACAAACAGAACACATGGAGAGGAGCAGAACATCCCTCAGGAGGTGGGCTCCAAGGGAGGAAGGGGGTTTTTGAGTTACCCCGTGGTTAAACTGGATTTCAAGCTAGCCTTTTTAAACCTACAGGGAGAAAACCTCTCAGTGTGAGTCACTTTGAACAGGACAAGCTACTGCTTGAGGTGACCTGTTCAAACGTAGGTGTTGACACATAGAAAAGCCACCTGAAGAGTCCATCTACTGGAAAACTGCACACAATTCCAACCAACTGGAAGCCAAGATGCTGATTAGACATGGTAGCTTTAGATTATAGAAAGCAGCTGAACTAAGCCCACATGTTTGTCCCCACACTCTTAAGTTTCAGGTTGGGAACCTACCTCAGATAGATCAGGCACACCTCAATCATGACATGGCTGTTGCAGGCATTTCCACATCTCAACTAGGATTGTTTGTAAAAAAACTCCCAAGGAACTCCTCACTTCCTGCATTCCCTTCAGTCTAATGCTGCAGGATAGTTTCTGGTGGAGGGAACCTGAGGAAAATGCTGATGTTTCCCATCCAAAAAGCTGGTTTACAACAGTCAAGTGCTATTTCAAAAGGCAAAGGAGAACTACAGTATTCATACAGGAGGGACAGATACAGACCAAAAGAGAAACCTGGCTAAAATAGTTTTATGTCATCAACTCAGTGGTAAGAATTCCCAACACAAATGAGCTATGACCCAGGACAGGGTCACAAAACATCACTCTCCACTTTTCCTAAGTTATGTTTGCACAGTTTCTCTTCCACTCACTCAGCTGAGCACCAACAGCATCAATGAAAATGAACTAAATATCTAGGAGCACTTTGCTAGAAGGATAAACAGGACTGGGTGTTTCTCTACAGAGATGTAGCAAGGAAGCTCTCTGAGTTTGGTTGGAGACACCAGGCCAAGAAAATCAACTATTAACACCAAACTTAAAAGCATAAGGGTAGAAAAAAACAAGGCAACAACTACTCTAGAAAGGACAAACAACTCTATTACCAACAAAGTTTGTTTCCTGGTTACAAAACAGTCACCTCGCTGGGACTCATCCTGCCTATAATTTCATTAAGTGCCACTGTACTTAACTGAGAAACAGGAAGCACACTTTAAAAACAGTAAACACTTCAGTTGAGTGTGCTAAGAATCGTTTGCCAGGTATCACACCTACTTTGTTACCTGCTTAAAAGAAACGTTCCACTGAGAACAGATGCTCTGCCTCCTTCCAACAAGTGGGATCTCATGAGGTAGCAACAGACTAAGTGCTGCGTTTTTTGGTACCACCTCCCTTCTGTTGTAAATACAGCCCAAATTGTTACTGGTTTGTTGATACTGAACCATGACTGGCCTTACTGTATAAAGAGAACGTGGTACCTCTCTGAGTTAGAGAACTATGGCAAAGGAGTTATTTCCAACAACTCAGCATCTGCCCAACAACCAACTGTTGCTTTCCCTAGTTTCAAAACCAGCCAGTCCATCTGACCGGGCAGCGTGTTCCCAGCCGGGGGGGCAGTGCCCAGAAGCGTTTCTTCCACGGGGGCTGCAGGGAGGTTCTACCCCCAGATTGTTTCACTCCTGCTGGCTGGTTACGGGTCACTTCTTTCCTCTGGGTTAAGTCACGACAAGGCTGCTCTTTCCCAGGAGGCCGCCGAGCCGAGCACGGGCCGTTTCCCCGCTCTCCCACAACTCCACTTCTCACCGCCAACGCTCCGAGGACGAGAAAAGAAGCGCAGCTGGGCAGGCGAGGCCTGCCGTGCCCCCTCCCCGCCGGTCCCCAGCGAAGCCCGCCCCGCTTCTCTCACCCGCTCCTCCCGCCGACCGGACACCGGCGAGAAGCGGGGGCCGGGGAGCGGGCCGAACCCGGGGGCCGCACACAACCAGCAAGCCCAGATAAACCCCCCTCCCCACACACACCCCCCAAAGCTGGGCCAGGCCGCGGCCTACACCACCCGCACCCCCCCACCGCCCCGGGGGGCTCCGGTGCCCCCGCAGCCACCCCCCCCCCGGGCGGGGGGGGGAGCCGTGCCGGGGTCAGACTCACCGCAGGGGGGCAGGGGGGCCGGGGCGGGGCGCGGGGCCGGGGCCGATCGGGCTGTTTTCTCCTCTCGCCTCCGCCGTTTCGCCACAAAATGGCGGCCGGGGTCGCGCGCTCGCGTCGCGGCCTTTCCCCTCCCCCGGGGCGGCCCGGCTTAGGGGGCGGGGCCTCCCACCCGGGTCCCGCCCCACTCCTCGGCGGGGAGGGGAGCTCGTCCAATCAGAGCGCAGACCATCCGAGGAGGTGGCCAATCAACGGCGGCGCCGCCTCCAGAGGGGAGGGGAAGCGGGACGTTCCCGCCCCCTCCCCGCGGGGGCCGAGGGCTTGCGCTCCCATTGGTGGAGAGCTCGCGGAGCCCTCCCCACCCGCGGCCAATCAGCGCTCGGGGAAACGCCGCGGTAAAACCGCGCATGCGCGATAGGGGGGGGGGGGCGGCCACGCCGGGGCGGGAAGGGGGACGCGGCGGGAGCGACCAAGTGCAATGGGCGGGGGGGGGCGGGGGAGTCATGGGTGGTGCGGTCCGACCCGCCCCCCTCCCCCGCTCCGTGGTACGGCCCGAGCTCTGTAACCCCCCCTATTACCCTCCGTGGTACAGTCCGAACCCCGCAACCCCCCCCCCCCAACCCCCCCTCTGCCTTCCTTGGTACGGCCCGGACCCCGCAACCCCCCCCCCCGCGCTCTGTGGTACGGCCCGGGCTCCTCACCCCCCGCCCCTTGGTACGGCCCGGGCTCCCAAGATGGCGGCGGGCGGGAGGATCCGTCCCCTCAGGCCGCTGTGGGGCCGTTTTCTCCCCCAAAACCCCCTCTCCCTTTATTCCCGCTCCGGCAGGGGAAGCTCCTCTTCCCCCTCGGGGCTGGGGCCTCCATCCCGAGCGGGCCCTTCCCGCCCACCTCAGCCCCGGGAGCGGGGCCCCCCCCCCCCAGGCCCTTCCCGCCCGAGGAAGGTGACGAGGCCTCAGCTCCCCCTGGAGACCCCCCCCCCCACACACACACCCCCCACCCAAGCCCACCCCGCAGCTGGAGGAGCCAGAACATCTTCCCCTCCCCTCGGCCCCACGGAAACCGCCTCCTGCCCACCCGGCGCACGCCCCACCAGGTCAGTTGGGTGCTGAGTTCAGGTCCCTCCGCTTTCTTGCAGGTAGAAGATACATCGGGAAAGGCCGGCGTCTTGTTAAACGGCCCCGGGGCGGGGTGAGGGTGAACAGAAACGGCCGCAACACCCTTCAGAACCCCCTGGGGGGGGGGGGGGGGGGGGGGGGGTGGAAGGAAGGCGGCAGCTCCCCCGGGGTGACAAGCGAAGATGTTGGACACCGGGGATGCCTTGGCTGCAGCCGTGGGACCTCATCTGTGGGAAGGGCAGAGCCACAGAAGCCACCAGGGACCAACCCCCTCTCCATCTTGACTGGGGACAGGCACTGCAAAGCATCTTGGTGTTGGCAGAGAGTCGTAGAATCATCAAGGTGGGAAGGGACCTTAAAGATCACCCAGCTCCAACCCCCCTGCCGTGAGCAGGGAACCCACCACTAGACCAGGTTGCACAAAACCTCCTCCAACCTGGCCTTAAAAACCTCCAGGGTTTGCTGGAGCCTGGTTTTGAGTTTTTCTGAGGGCACAGAGGTTGGAGGTGCCTCGGGGGATGCAGGAGGGACACATGCCTGCACAGGGTCCTTCCAAACATTCCTGCTGTGCTTGGGGCTTTCCTGCCTCCTTCTGCAGCTGGATCTCCCCATCTGACCCCCAGGAGCCCTCACCACAGATGCAGTGATGGACACACATGAAATTCTTTCCTCCCCCAGGCCAAAGAAGGGAAGTCCAAGACTGAACCAGAGCAGTTTGACTTCCCCAACCAAACATGCAGCTGGGGGAACTGCTCCATCAAGGAAGAAGAAGTGAAACCACCACCCAGACAAGGGATACAGGGACAGCCCAGAGCAGCACCAGCCCCAGAGCGTGTAAATGTCCAAGGGAGCCAGATAAAATGGATTCATCTTGACTGCTTTATCCCCAAAGCATCCTTTAAAACCTCCAGCAGGCCCAGTCCCATTCCTTGGACACCTGGAAAAAACCAGGACTGGAAACCTGGAGCAGAGCTTTGTGTCTCCAGCCACAGCACCTTCTCTAGTGAGTGAGAAGCTCCTGGCAGGAGCTCCACCGTGGCCCTACCTCAAAAAAAAATCATCAGGCTGAGGGTGACTGGTCCCAGTTTGTGACAGAAACTGCATCCCAGGTGGAGAGGGATGTAAGAGGAGGGGCAGGAGATGGGCCAGATGAGAGACAGAAGAGTTCCAACCAAACAGTGACACAGGAGAGGAGGATGGGGACGTTGCCCCTGATGGACAGGATGACTGGGTCCCTTTATGTAAAACACACTGTCTCCCACCAACACTGGGAGAAGGGGGAGCTCCTGCTGTGGAAAGGAGCTCCCCCAGCACAGGGGTACAGGGGGAGAGCAGCATGCCTTCACAAACCCCCCCCCCCCAACCACCCCTGGGTGATGTCCAAGGTGGTGATGTCCACCCTGGAGGGGCAGGAAGGGCTTGACCTGGGCTACAGGTCCCCTTGTAGTGATGCTCACCAGGGAATCGGGGCTGAGAGAAGAAGCCTGGTGCCTGAAGACAAGGAGATAAAAACCACCACAGGACCCTTTCAGCCAAGCCCCAGGTGACAACGCTCCTCTTGGATCTTCCCAACAAGCCAACGTGTCTTCTTTCCACTTCCCTTTGGCCCAGGGGGGAAATCTACATCCCCACAGCAGCAACGTGGTCCAGCCCAGAGGAGGAGTCAGGCTGTGAGATCCACGAAGATGGCATTGGCAGTTGTCTGTCCAAAGATGAAGGCTCCCAGGGTGACCATGAAGACCCCGTAGCAGACCTGGGCCCACCAGCTGCAGATGCAGGAGGACAGAGTATGTTTAGAGGGGACCTTCATCCCAAAATCCACAGGGGAAGCAGGGAGAGAGGAAGGGACTTTGGACAAGGGCTTGTAGGGAGAGGACAAAGGGGGAATGGATTTAAATTGGAAGAGGGAGATTGAGGTTGGACATGAGGAGGAAATTCTGGAGTGTGAGGGTGGTGAGAGCCTGGCCCAGGTTGCCCAGGGAAGCTGTGGCTGCCCCATCCCTGGCAGTGTTGAAGGGCAGGTTGGATGGGGCTTGGAGCAGCCTGGGCTGGTGGGAGGTGTCCCTGCCCGTGCAGGGGGTTGGATCTGGATGATCTTTGAGGTCCCTTCCCACCCAGACTATTCCACAGTTCTGTGAAGTGCATTTTGGTTACCTGATCGCCCTGGTTTCTTGAATTTCAGAGAGCTTGGCTTGAATCAGGCAGAGCCCTGAAAGGGAGAGGAGGGAAATGACCCCCAGCTGGGAGCTGAGCAGACACCCCAGCAGCCAGGGAGCTGCTCCCCACCACGGTGCAGCGTCCAGCCCGGACACTTGGCTGAGCTGCTGACCAACCCCATCCCACACCTTCTGTCCTTCTCGAAACACCTGCTCACCACCCTGCTCCCTAAACACTAGGCCAGGAGACTTCTCCCAGCCCCCCTGAGCACCCTACCTGGGAAGACAAAGATGAAGCAGGCAGCCAAGCCCCCGATGACCGAGATGACTTTGCCGATGTCGGGGATGAAAAGCGCCAGGAGCAGGGTGAGGAGGAACCAGCTGAGGGTCTGAAGGAGCCGCCTCCTCCGCTCCCGAACCACGTCCTCCTCCACTGTCACCCCCGTGTAACGGAGCCAGAGACCCTCCAAAACTGCCCTGTGGGCACAGAGCAGCCAGGGGAGGGGGTGTTTTCCCCACCCTGCCCACAGCAACCCCTGCTTCCCCCCCGCCCCGCTCCACCCCCCAGCACCCACCGGCCGCAGAAGTGCAGGATGGGGTAGGAGGTCAGGACACAGAGGATGATGAAGGCCCTGGCCAGGGCAACAGGGATGTCGTTGGAAGGGTAGGACAGCAAGACGTCCTGTTCCACGCCAGCTCCAAAAGTCAGGAAGCCACAGACTCCTGCCAGGAAGGGAGGAGTCAGCAGGGGATGGGGGACAAACCTGCAGGTGGGTTTGAGGGACTAGACTTGGGTGGCTTCTAGCAGGAGGTGAATGGATGCTGCTCCCCTTCCTGCTCTGTCCCTCTGCTGCCAACTGTGACCTGGGCTGTGTCACCAGCAGCCTGGCCAGCAGGGCCAGGGTGAGGATTGTCCCCCTCTGCTCTGGTGAGACCCCACCTGGAACTGTGTTCAGTTTTGGAGTCCCCAACATAAGAAGAACATGGAGCTCCTGGAGAGAGGCCAGAGGAGGCCACGGAAATGAGAGGGCTGGAGCAGCTCTGCTCTGGAGACAGGCTGGGAGAGTTGGGGTGTTCAGCCTGGAGAAGAGAAGGCTCCAGGGAGACCTTAGAGCAGCTTCCAGTGCCTGAAGGGGCTCCAGGAAAGCTGGGGAGGGGCTTGGGACAAGGGCAGGGAGGGAGAGGACAAGGGGGAAGGGATTCAAACTGAGAGAGGGGAGACTGAGGTTGGACATGAGGAGGAAATTCTTTGGTGTGAGGGTGGTGAGAGCCTGGCCCAGGTTGCCCAGGGAAGCTGTGGCTGCCCCATCCCTGGCAGTGTTGAAGGGCAGGTTGGATGGGGCTTGGAGCAACCTGGGCTGGTGGGAGGTGTCCCTGCCCATGCAGGGGGGTGGATCTAGATGATCTTTAAGGTCTCTTCCAGCCCAAACCAACCCATGATTTTATGACCAGAATCTCCCAGCCCTCCAGAAGCTCCCAGCCCCTCTGAGGACCATCCTGCACCCCCCCCCAGCATCCCTGCACCCCCTGGCTCACCTGTGCCCGTGTAGACGAACAGAGCGATCACCATGGCCGCCGTCACCACCGCCCCCCAGGTCTTCACCTCTGGCTGCCTCATGCTGTTGAAGACGGGCACGCTGCTGACGTGGCACTGCCAGGGACATGGAGAGAGAGCAGGGACATGGGCTGAGCTGCAGCCACAGCCAGCCAGGTGGGACCTCCTCCCTGACATCCCCAAGGAGAAGCAAAGGGTGGGACGGGCTGCCCTGGCCTGCCCAGCCGGGGTAAAATGGATCCGTCTCCATCCAGGGGGGGTGAGATGTTTAAAGCACCCAGAGAGGGTTTTGGATGAACAACCCAAAGGACCATCCCTGGACCATGCTGGTGCCCCCCCAGGTGGGTGCAGGGTGGGGAAGGGGAGCGCTGGGCTCGTGGCCTTACCTGGAAGCCAAAGCAGATGGTGGGCACAGCATTGAAGACAGCTGTCCAGGTGGAGGGGCTGGGGGGACAGAAACACCCACCATCAGCCCAGAGCCCCCCCATGTCCCCACCCCGTGGCCTAGGGGTGCTCCATGATGGGCTCCCTCCTCTGCTGACCTGCCCAGTCACCCTGTCGTCCCCCCCCAGCCAGGACAGTGTCTTTCCATGGAGCAAGGTTTTCCCAGGGCCTGGCACCAAGATGGAACCAACCAACGTTGAGGTTGGTTTTGTAAGTTGAGGACTTCCAAAAATCTAAGGATCAGTAATAAAAATAAGGATCTACTTGGGTAGTGCCAAAAAAACTGTTCCAAACTTCTGGCCTAGAATTCCCACTTCCCGCCCTGGCTCCATCAATGTCCCCAAGCCATGACAGAGAGGACAAGCCTGTGGTGGCCAAAGAAATAACCAAGATCATCCTAAAGGAGAGACATCCTGGCTGCTGGGTGAGAGCAGGCTCGTGGGGAGCTCCAGGCCCTGTTGTGTTGGAGCCAAAAGTCAATCAGCTCTCCTCAAAACCTGCCGTGGAGCCATGGGGACCTCCAAGAGGTCTGTTTCCTCTCCTTGGCCACCTGCTCCTCTGAAACGTGCAGAGATGCAGCCCCTCAGCAGCTCCTGGCAGCACCACACAGTGTCCCCAGGCCCGGGGATGGGACCAGATGATCTTTAAGGTCCCTTCCAACTCAAACCATTCTGTGACTGGTGAAGGATCTGTCCCCAGCCCCTCCCTCCAGCCCCCCTGCCTGGCTCTGCAGAGCTGTGATGGCCACATTCAGCATGAGGTCCCCTTGCATTCACCTGGTGGGGATCTCCACAGGGGTGAGCTCCTTGTCAGGCCAGATGTACTTGATGATGATGACTGCTGTGACATACCAGGTGCCGATCACACTCAGGGAGCTGCAAGAGGGGGCAGGAGACCATGAGTGCCTTTGTCTCACCCTCTACGAAGGTTCTTCTTCAGCCTCTCCAGCCCCATCTTCCTCCCTGCACAGCCCAAGCCACCCAGGCACTGTCACCTGCTGTCCCCAGGGCAGATGTCAACACAACCCTGCTGTGCTCAGGGGCTGTCCGTGCTGCTGGGAGTGGCAGAAGTGCCACCCAGCCCAGGACCCTTCCTGGCCATCCTGCTGGATGGCCAACTCCCAAGACAAGGGGACAAGGCAGGTGAAAGCCCTGCTGCCTCTGGTGAGCAGAAGAGAGGGACACGAGCCCTGGGTACGACACCGTGGCCACAGGGTGCTCAGCTTTCCCCCCAGATGGGGAAACTGAGGCACGGGAAGGCAGAAGAGGAGCTCTCCAACCCCTCAGATACAGAACCACAGTGTTTCTGCTCCCCACCCCCCGGGGACCACGCATGGGGGGGGGGGTGGGTTCTGGCAGGCCCACCCTGGCTCCCAGCCCCGGAGGGGTCTCCCCACCCACCTGGCATATTTTTGGAAGCCGATCTCCTTGGGGATGGAGAGGGGCAGGATGAGGAGGAAGGCAGTGATGCTGATGGTGAACTTGCGGTCCGTGTACCAGCGCCTGCTCCCACCTTCCCCAGGCTCTGTCACCAGAGCAGCAATGACTGTGGGGACAAGCAGGGCGGTCAGGTTGTCCCCCCCCCCCCCCATTCCAAACAACCCAAGGGTTGTTCCCTCCCCACCATAACCCCCCGGGGACACGCTTACTCTTGTCCTCCTGGTCTCCGATGATGATGAGGAAGGCGATGCAGGTGCCGAAGGTGTAGACAGCGATGGCCACCTCGCAGAGGACACCAGGCACCTTCCCACAGACAGCCCACACCACCTCCTGGTAGGTGCGCTCGTTGCTGGCCTGCGAGCAGTACCCCAGGATGACCAAGCCTCCAATGATGAAGATCAACATGCACTGAGGGGGAAGGGAAGAGACAGGGAGGGCGCATTGAGGCAACGACGCGCCCCCAAAGCCACCCCTGAGCAGCCACCCCTGGGCACACAGCATCTCTGGTTCACCCCACCCGACCGAGCTTCTTCCCAGGAGCCAGATCCTCCCTGAGCTCCTTCTGGGGTTCCACACCCCCCTCCCAGGGTGGGACAGGGGGCTGTCTCCCCACCCTCTCACCATCTGCAGGGCGATGCCCGCGGCCACGCCGCCGGCCATGCTGAAGGCAGCAGGGAAGTTGAGCAGCCCGGCCCCCAGGGCAGCGTTGACCACGATGAAGACGGCCCCCAAGGCCGAGGTGGCTCCCAGACCATTTCCTGGGCTCTCTCCACCCTTTGGCACTGTCTCCACGCTGGGGCTCTGCAGGAGCCGGGCCCGTTCCCCGGCGTCAGCGCTCCACTCCCAGTCCTTGTAGTCACTGTTGATGCTCCCGGTGCCCTGAGCCATCGTCCCTCCTGGGGTGGCACCACGTCCCACCTAGTGCTGCTGCTGCTGCTGCAGGCTGAGCCAGCCACCTTGAGGAGGGTCCTCTGCCAGCACCAGCTCCATGGGGGGAGCCAACAGGCAGGCCGGGACCACGGAAGGGTGGTGGGGATCAGGCACTTCCTCGCTGCTGCCAGGAGGGATGAAGAAGGAGTGAGTGCTCCTGAAGGCAGGACTCGCTGTCCCGTGGGGCAGGAGACCCCGCGTCAAGGCTGGCTTCCTGATTGCCAGCCCTGACTCCTCCTGCAAGCTCTGCAAGAGTCGCCAGGCACGGGCTAAAGGTCAAGGCTGGGCTCAGCGGAACCACCCCCCCGAGGGCAGCAGGGACACTGGCTCACCCCGACAAGCAGGACTGGCCCCTTCCCGGGCAGCCCCCAGGGTGATCACCAGCAGCTTTTGGAGAATCTGGTGTTTCCAGCACCACAGCCCGCAGGGGCTGGGCAGCCCAGATATCATCCCACTGCTTCCAGGCTGAAGGAGATGAACCCTCCCAACCCGGCAGGGCTGCACGGGGACCTCCACAGCCCAGGGAAACCTCTTCTCCAGGGAAAACACCTTATTTTGCCTCTAAACGACTCAGCAGAGCCTCCTCCCAACCAGCCCCCCCACCCCCCTTTGCTTCCAGGCTGTTGAACCCCACGCTTGGGCTCTGAAGCCTCCCCCCGGATTCCCGGGGAGGGGGAGGAAGAACCGCTGCCCTCTCCCCCAGGGCCAGCAGCGTGGAGGGGACAGGTCCCAGCTCCCCAGGCCGGTGCGTCGCGGTCACGCGTGGGCCGGCTTTGGCCGAAGCCCCCTGCAAGCTGCCCCGGCTGCCCCTTCCCAACACAAAAGCCACCACGCGGGTGCCACCCTGAGAGCAGGAGGGTGGCCCCGCAAACCCACCGCCCCGCTCCGAGCCCGGCGATGGCGACGTGCCCAAGGCCTTTAGAGGGGACAACCCGCCTTGGGGTTCCTCCCCTCACCCCCTCTCCATCCTCCCGGGGACCCCTACGCCGTGTCCCGGCCTCACTCACCGGGCGGTGGGAGCCGCTCGGAGCTGCTCCCGGTCGCGGCTCCGCCGGGCTCGGCCCCGGCACCGCCCTGCCCGCTGCACGCCGGGGCTTGTAGTCCGCCCCCGGCCCGCCCCGCCGTGCCCAGCCCCGGGGAGCTGCGGGAAAGGCTTCCCCACCTTCGGGATAAACCATCCTTGGATATTCCGGCCGCTCAGCAGGCAGGGGGAAAGGGAGAGAAGGAAAGCGCTGCGCTCCAGCTCCGCGTGGGGTGGGAGATGAGGGGCATGGAAGGGGCCGGGCGGGAGCGGGGGCCGTGGGGAGGAGCGAGAACCGTGGGTAGGAACGGGGGCAGGAGCGGGCACCGTGGGTAGGAGCAAGAACCGTGGGCAGGAGTGGGGGCCGTGGGCAGGAGCGGGGGCCGTGGGGACGAGCGGGGGCCGTGGGTAGGAGCGGGGTCCGTGGGTAGGAGCAAGAACCGTGGGTAGGAGCAAGAACCGTGGGTAGGAGCGGGCACCGTGGGTAGGAGCAAGAACCGTGGGCAGGAGCGGGGGCCGTGGGTAGGAACAGGGATCGTGGGTAAGAGCGGGGACCGTGGGCAGGAGCAAGAACCGTGGGCAGGAGCGGGGACCGTGGGTAAGAGCGGGGGCCGTGGGTAGAAGCGGGGACCGTGGGTAAGAGTGGAGGCCGTGGGTAGGAGCGGGCACCGTGGGTAGGAGCGAGAACCGTGGGCAGGAGCGGGGGCCGTGGGCAGGGGCGGGGGCCGTGGGCAGGAGCGGGGTCCGTGGGCAGGGGCGGGGTCCGTGGGCAGCACCCAGCGCCGTGGGGCAGCACCCAGGGCAGGGAAGGCGGTTTATTGCACCACCAGGAGCCAGCAGCGGCCGCCGCGCCGTGTCAACAAAAGTCGCCGCCGTAAGATGCAAACGCGGGGCGGGGGATTGAGCCGGGGGGGCTGAGCCGGGGGGGCTGAGCCGGGGGGCTGCAGCAGCCCTCAGCCTGAGAGCAGCGGGACCGAGCCTCCCCCCCAACTCCCGGGAGAAGCCGGGTCTCCCCGGGCAGGAGCGGGAAGCGAGGACTGTCCCGGTACTGCTGGAAAGGTGGCAGCGGGCAGAGAAAGCTCAGGTGGGCTCACGAGTCCCGTCCCCGTCCTGCGGGTCCACCGAGGGAGCCAGCCGGGCTTGCTCCATCCAGATCCAGTAGCCAGGCACGGGGCAAACAGCCCCTCAGGAACTTGATCCCCCCCCATCTGACACCACCTCGGGCAACCTCAGCCCACACCCCCCCAGCGCTCTTGGGGCACACGGGTGGGAATTGCCCCTCTCTCAAGTGGGATCTGCCCTGGGGGTGACCCTCAGGAGAAGAGGCCATAGCAGAACCCCTGGGCTGGCACATCCCTGGCAGGAACCATTTGGTGCATGGAAGGGCCAGGATCCAGCTGGGTGGTGACAGGAGGAAGCCCCCAGCTCGACACAGCCATGAGCCAACTTTATTTGGATTAAAAATCCAAGTCCAGCCAGTCACAGGGTCTCAGGGACAGTCTGAAAGGACAGAATGTTTTTTTTTTGAGTTGTCAGCTCTTCCCTCAAGATCTTTCCCTCCTGTTTTCTCTTGTCACCAGATGCGAGGAACACCCTGCACCCTCCAGTGAAGGTGGACATGGCTTTGGGACACTCCACGTGGCAGGAAGGGCTGCTGGGGGTACAGGGCTGGGCTGGGAGGGGAAGAGGCAGAGACCAACAGCAGTTTGCAAGGGGGGGGGTTCTTAGCTGGGAAGGTGAGGAATTCTTTCCCTCCAGGGCAGAGGAGTGAAGTCAGGAGAAGCAGGAGGTTTAGAGGGACAGGGGCTCACCCCACACACCCTCACTGGGAGTTACACCTCAACAGAGATTCCCAGATGGAAGGAAGAGAAGCTGATGGAGCAAGTTTTAGCACTGAGAAGTCCTCGGAGCTGGTTGTTGGAAGAAATGGCTTTGGCCCTGCCCAGCTCCGGGCTAGGAGAGGAGGATAGAGGCTGCTGGCAGCAGGGCCCAGCTGAGGAGGCGGGCAGGGATGCAGCCCCCTCCCACTCAGCCCACCCAGAGGCCTCAGAAAGCTTTTCTGGTGGAGACAGGAGCGTGGGGAAGCCTTTGGTGCCTCCACCAGTGAAGATGGCAGAGCTAAACGTTTTGCTTCTTCCAGTGCAGATGGTGCTGGGGCTGATGGAGAAAGGCTGGACAGCAGGGGAGAAAGGCTGTGACGAATGGGAGCTGGCAATGAAGTCCCTGCTCCACAAGGCAGGGTGGTTTTGACCAGGCTTCTACAACAACTTATCTACAAGATACATTCAGCAGCAGCGTCGAGGTGGTGTGGTTGGGAGGATTCTGCTCGTTTCCTTCCCCTCCCCATGTTTGGCAGGTGGAGAAGGGAAGGCCACCAGCTCCAGGGCACACCTCTGTCTCTACTTGGTGACCTGGTGGATGGCGTGGGCCAGGTAACCCACGTTGCCCGACGTGACTCCTGCCACAGAGATTCGTCCGTCCTTGGTCATGTAGATGGAGAACTCCTTGGTCAGTCGCTCCACCTGGGGTGAAAGGGCAGGTTTCAAACCACAGCCCCAACTCTGCTGGCAGAGTGCAGATGTCCCCAGCTTGCCAGAACTGGGAGCAAACTGGGAGGCAGCAGCAGGCGTGGCACCCCATGGCCTTCAGACCCCACGAACCACAGGAGATGCTGCCAGGCTCTCTGGCAACACACAAGCACTGCAGATGTGCAGTCACCTCACTGGCCTTTAAGGCCACCTCACTGGCCTTTAAGGCCACCTCAGTGCCACCAAGGGAGCATTTCCTTTGTCAGGTACACAAGCCACGTCTGCTTTCAACCTCCACAGCACAGCTGGGAGCAGAGGAACCTGGATCCCCAGGGTGCTCCAGTGCTCCACAGGCTGGGAGGATGTTCCTCCTGGTGGGAGAACTGCCCACAGGGGAAGTTTTGGCACCTGCACTCAAGGTCTTACTGGCAAGGCTCACAAATGACACCTTGAGTCCACAGAGAGTGTTTACCTGCTCTGGCTTCAGCCCTGTGAAGCAGAACATGCCGATCTGGTCAGTGATGTGCTGCCAGTTGTGGGAGGATCCTTCTTTCTTGAGGTTGGACACCAGCTGAGTCCTCATGCTGATGATCCGGTCAGCCATGCCCTTCACCTCCACCAGCCTGAGAAGCCAAGCCAGGAGCAGCTCAGAGCAGGGCTGGGATCCACCAACACTGTTCCCTCCCCCACAACTACCAGGAATCAAACCCTCTCCGCCTGGAAGGGCCTCACACCCCCAAAAACATGGGGGGTGCAGATGAGCAAAGACCAAAGGGTGTGAACCTGGTGCTCCAGCTGGGGAGCTGCTCCTTTCTCCTGGTTACCTGAAGGTGACTACTATTTATTCCATCTCTGTTGGACACTACTACCAGAGCATTGGCATTTCTCCTTTCTGAAAGCCACAGGTCAGTAGGAGGCCTCATGGCAGCACTGCCCAAACCAGATAGTATCTGCAGGTAAATGCAGATATTGATATGTGGGGAACCAGAGGCAGAGGTCCCTGGTCCAAGGCAGCACAGCCTGGAGATGTCTCCACAGGGCCTGGCATCAGGTGCCTGCCAAAGGCACCAGCTCCCAGGACACTGCCAGCCTTTGTTCTGCCAGGGCAGCTGCCTCCACACCGAGGGGCTGGGAGAGCAGCACAGGCTGGTGCCAGGGAGCAGGCTTAGGGCACAGGGTGACATTCCTGGGTTTTATTCCCAGGGAGCTTATGCTTCCACATCCCCCATGTGAGACACATTATGTCAGTCCTTCCACTCCTTGGACAGGCAGCTCCTGCAGCCCTCAGGAAGCTCTATCCCCTCCTTTGCAGTGGGGTTTGGTTTTTGCCTTGCTAACACAAGAGAAATCTGTGCCAGGCTGGAGCTGATGCCAGGACAGGAGCAGGGATTTCTCCAGAGGGAAAGGCTGGTTCTGTCCCCTGGGAGCTGTAAAGCTGCCCACAACAGCAGCAGGCAGCTCAGCACAGCACAGGGAGACCTCACAGGGTTGAGCCTGAAGGGGGCTCCCTCTTACCACTCCTTCCGGAGGTCGGGGGTGTTGAGGATGATGGAAGCGATGCGGGCTCCGTTGACGGGGGGGTTGGAGTACATGGGCCGGATGAGGATCTTCAGCTGAGACTCCACCCTCTTGGCCTCCTCGGCGTCGCGGCAAATCACCGTGAAGGCACCAGCACGTTCCCCTGGGAGAGGGGCAGTCAGGTCCCTGCCTCTGCCCGTGGATACCCAGGGCTGGGGCAGGGCTTCTTGAGACTGTCTGCAGTTCTGGGCTCCCCAGTTCATGAAGGAGAAGGAACTGCTGGAAAGAGTCCATCCTAGGGCACTGAGATGCTGAAGGGGCTGGAGCATCTGCCTGTGAGGAAAGGCTGGGAGAGCTGGGGCTGCTCAGCTGGAGAGGAGGAGGCTGAGGGGGGATCTGATCAGTGCTGGTCAGTATCTACAGGGGCTGTCAGGAGGATGGGCCAGACTCTTCTCAGGGGTGCAAGGACAAGGGGCAATGGGCACAAGCTGGAGCACAGGAGGTTGAACCTGAATATGAGAAGATACTTCTTTCCTGTGAGGGTGACAGAGCCCTGGGCCAGGCTGCCCAGGGAGGTGGTGGAGTCTCCGTCCCTGGAGACATTCCAAACCCACCTGGAGGTGTTCCTGTGGGATCTGCTCTAGGGGATCCTGCTCTAGTAGGGGGTTGGACTAGATGATCTCCAGAGGTCCCTTCCAACCCCCACCACTCTGTGAGACACCACACAGCTTTAGCAGAGCCCTAGAAGGGTCTCCACCAGCTCCCAGCAGGTTCTTTCCTGCACCCCGAGGAACACAGGCAGCGGGAAGACACTGGCTGCCAAACCCTGGAGGCAGCAGGGTCCCTCCAGCAGCCTGATTGAAGCCACCTCCTCAGCCCCTGCCCTGCTCACCATACAGCCCCATGTTCTTGGCATAGGACTGTGACAGGAGGACGTCGATGCCCTGCTCGATGAAGTACCGCACAGCCCAGGCGTCCCGGTTGATGTCCCCGCTGGCAAAGCCCTGGTAGGCCATGTCAAAGTACACCAGGAGGTTCCGTTTCTGCCAGCAGAGAGGGGAGAGAGTGTCACAGGGGGGGAACATCCCCCCAAGGAGCAGGGCAGCAGGTTGAAAGAGCCAGGCAAGGGTGGCAGCCAGGCAGGGTGAGAGAGCCAGGCAGGGGGGGGCAGAGCCAGGCAGGGGGTGGCAGAGCCAGGCAGGGGGTGGCAGAGCCAGGCAGGGTGAGAGAGCCAGGCAGGGTGAGAGAGCCAGGCAGGGGGTGGCAGAGCCAGGCAGGGGGGGGCAGAGCCAGGCTGGGGGGGGCAGAGCCAGGCAGGGGGGGGGCAGAGCCAGGCAAGGTGAGAGAGCCAGGCTGGGGGGGGCAGAGCCAGGCAGGGTGAGAGAGCCAGGCACGGTGAGAGAGCCAGGCAGGGGGTGGCAGAGCCAGGCAGGGTGAGAGAGCCAGGCTGGGGGTGGCAGAGCCAGGCAGGGGGTGGCAGAGCCAGGCAGGGGGTGGCAGAGCCAGGCCAGGGTGAGAGAGCCAGGCAGGCAGCAGCCTGCTCAACTGCAATTGTTCTCCAGAAGAGCAGCCATTCCCTGCCACTTGCCAAAGGAAGGCAGCTCAAAACCCACAGCTGCCCACCACACATTAAAGCAGCAGCTGAAGACCCTCCCAGTACATTATGGGATGTGCCATCTAGCCCAGGAGGCAGAAGTGGACTCAGCAGTCCATGTCATTGTCTCCTGTATTATCAGTTTCCAGGAAAACCACCTGGGAACCCTCTGGGCAGGAGCCAGCCCTTCCAACAGCTCCAGGCACACAGCACCTGGCCACGCTGCCCTAAGGTCAGGGCAGCCACCTGTGGGCCACACAGGCCACTATGATAGCTACCAATTCTCAGGGCACTAGTAACTCCAGGCATCCCCAAGCCAAATGTCACTGCCTACAGCTGGGAAGAGCAGCAGGGAGGAGGAGGAGAAGGATGAAGGAAGAACCTGTCCTGTCCATTTCCAGCAGAAGCTCGCGAGGAGACTTCAGGCATGTGGAAGATCTTCCAGCACTGGGAACCCTCCAGCTATCAGGGCTCCCTCTTTCCACCCTGCTGCTCTCCTTTCAGGTCTCCCTACCACAGCTTCCTGAGAAGGTGCCAGCAGAAAGCCTGACAGTCAGCTAGGAGCTTAATGGGTGCACTTGTTGGCTCCCGTCCTCACTGCAGAAACATGACACTGACCTCAGGGAAGGGGGTGGGGTGAAGGCCAGATGCCACCCATGGAAGCTCAGAGATGCAGTTTTCCCAGGACCAGCCCCTGGGATAGCCCACTGCTCACCTTCACTGTAGCTGCCAGTTCCTTCCATTGCTCCTGCCGGGGATCCACCCCAGTGGGGTTGTGAGCACAAGCATGCAAGAGGATGATGCTCTTCTCTGGAATTTTCTAAGGAAGATGTTGAAGAGGATCAATTATTAATGACATCTGAGCACTCTCCTCAGCAGCTGAGATGGGACTCTTGCCCTAGACAGCTTAAGACAAGCTCTGCAAGGCTTCTAGCCTTGACTTGGTGCCTTCAGACATCACATTTAGGCTAAAGCTAGATGACCACCCATCTCCCACACCACCTCCCCTGCCTTCCAGGTATCACAGGCAGCTCACAGAAATGTCATCCATGGCTCCAGAGAAGTCCAGGCTGCACGTCTTGGGGTCGTAGTAGCGATAAGCCTGAAGCTGCAGGCCAGCATCCCGGAAAATGGGGGTGTGGTTGCCCCAGGATGGCTTGGGGAGATACACATCACGGCTGGCCTTGAAGAACCGTTGCTGATCAAGAGAAGGACAGTGTTCAAACAGCCTGAACAGGTTCCAGCAGATAGAAAACCCCAAAAGATTCAGCTCTGCTCTAAAGATGTCCTCTCCTTTCCCCCAGCAGTCATGGACTCACCAAAAAGTTGGCTCCGATTCGCAGAGATCCAGTCCCAGAAATGCCCTGCACAGTGACATACTGCAAGGGAAGGAGCAAACACCAGTGTGAGCAGCCATGGTAGGACATGGGAACAGCCCTGTCCCCACATCAGCAAGAGGACAAGGGGGAATGGCTTGAAACTGGAAGAGGGAGATTGAGGTGAGACATGAGGAGGAAATTCTTGAATGTGAGGGTGGGGAGACCCTGGCCCAGGTTGCCCAGGGAAGCTGTGGCTGCCCCATCCCTGTCCAAGGGCAGGTTGGATGGGGCTTGGAGCAACCTGGGCTGGTGGGAGGTGTCCCTGCCCATGCAGGGGGTTGGGACTAGATGATCTTTAGGGTCCCTTCCAACCCAAACCAGTCCATGGTTAGCAGCAGCACACCCAAACAGGGATATGGGTCAGCAGTTGCAGGGAAGGGAGTTGGGAGCCCTGGCAAGGTTATCATCCTCCTCAGGAAGGGCCATTTCACCCCAGCCTTCAGAGGAAGCAGTATGCCTTGGGCCTGGCCAGCTTGCAACTCAGAGGCACGAGTACCCCTGCCAGTCCTCCTGCTTTCCTGGGCACCCACATCCCAACCATGTCACAGACTGGGCTCCCAGTGCTCCCACTCTTCCCAGTGCTCCTCACCCGGCCGCTCTTGAAGGCCTCGCTGTTTTCCCCCAGCGCCAGCTCTGCGGATGCCCGGGTGAAATCTGCAAGCCCCCCAATGGGCAGGTACTCCTTGTCCATCTTCTTGGATGCTATCATGGCCTCGGCCTGGGAAGGAGGACTCACATTCAGGAAGGAAGGCAGAGGCAGGAAACCCACTGTCAGAGGAGAACACCCCTTCCAGCCTGTTCTGAGTCAGCACTGCTTGACAAGCACACAGGTTTCTCCAAGCAGGAGCTGTCCTGCAGGAAGAGGAGACCTGACTGTTCCTGGAAAGCAGAGGTTGTCTCCACAAAGGGAGAGCAAAAAGCCCTTTGCAGTGTGCTGGGAGTGTACTTGAACTAGATGGAGCAAGTTAAATAATAATAATAAAAAAAACCCAGCCCCCCAGGCCATTTTGGAAGCAGCCTGTGTGAGCACTAGCTCAGCCAGCCCTTCCACACAGCACCCCCAGCTTTGCTGGGCTGAACTTCTTTCCAACAGACTCAGCATCAGAAACCAATCCAAGTCTCTACCTAACACAGGATCAGAGAGTGGAAGTGAGAACAGCAGACAAGAAGCCACATTCAGGAAAACCACAGTGATGGAGACATCTGGAGCACCCCAGGAACCCCACCTGTGCTGCCAGAGAGGCAGGACAGACCTTGGCAGCATCCACATGCCACCAGGGAGCTGTTCCTCACACCACTCTGGCTCCACAGCTGTGACCCAGCTGCAATACATGGTGACCCAGGGCAAGGGATGGCTTTAAACCCCACAGTGGGGAGAAACATGGACAACACATCCTCCCAAGGCCAAGGAGAGCAGGCAGCCACTGTGTGTGTCAGCTACCAGCTGTTTCATGGCCTATTTCTACACTTGGAGCCCTGAAAAGATCCATAATCCCCTCAAGGGCAGCATCCACATCCAGCTCCCTGGGCTGGAGTTTTAAGACTGGCTTATGGAAAAACTGGTAACAAGGGCTCAGCAGAATTTCTAAGACTAATCCAGGAAGGGGACAACGTCAGCTCTTTCCTCCCAGACAGGCTGGCCCAGGGAACATCAGCCTGGTTCAAGAAACACCTTGAAGTTCAGAGGGCTGGTTGGAGAGCTGGTGGAAGTCAGCAAGGAATCAGATTGACCTGGATGGGAACAGGACACGTGTTCCCTGTTTTATCCCCTGCTCACCTTGCGAACACAGCTCAGGACGTACGGCTTCCCGTTGTCATCCCGGTATGCCCCCACCCCCAGGTTCATCTTCTTGGAGTTGGTGTCCCGTTTGAAAGCTTCTGTCACCCCCAGGATGGGGTCGGGGGGACCCATCTCCACATGGGACCACCATGAGCTGAAGGGAAAAAAAATTAGAAGCAGGGAATTAGGCTTGGGAACAGGGTAGGGACGTGAAGCTGGAAGGAAAACCTCAAGGGGAATCTTGTCTTTAAACCACTGGAAAAGGTACAAGCAGTGGTTAGAGAATTATTTGTAGAGAAAAAAAACAACTCTTTTAAGGTCCATGATCCAGCACTTTGCACTGCAGAATGGCTGGAGAGCCTCAGTTCACTGGGGCAGAAGACAACTGACCCCTCCAAGGCACTGTAGGAATGTCCCTGCTTTCCTTAGGTGTGGACACCAGAAAGGCCCCAGGAAACAAGCCTTAACCTCTCCTGCTCTGGCCAAGTGCCATCTCCTCACAGCCCACAGGTGGGATGGTGTAGGTGAGAAGCTTGGCCAGACCCCAGCAATCACACAAAGCACAGTTATGGAGCCTCTTCCCAACTCCTGGAAACTAATCTGCTTTGCCTGCAACGCCGGCTGATGGAACAAAGAGAGTTCCCTTCCCTACAGACTCTCCCTCACTTGAAGAGGCTGTAGCCAAATGGAAATGGCAGAGGACACTTTTCCCCTACCCAGTATGTCAAGCCCTGATGCCAAGGCCCCTTTGGAACACACCAGCTCCCTGTGTGAGGAGCAGCTCTGTGCCCTGCTCCCCAGCAGCAGCTCTACTGGCCACCTGCCCCGGCCCTGCTGGCAGGACACCCTGAAGGCTCTTAATGTCAAGGGCAGAACAGACCATGCTATAAAAAGAAACCCCGTATTCTCTTTGGCCACAGCCTCTGCCCAGTCCCACGTCTGGGCTCTGCAGGCTCCTAGACAGTGCAGGAGAAGCAATGGGGTGGTTTTTAGCAGTGGGCTGTGGTGTTACAGCCCCCTCCTCACAACGGGATTACTCAAGTCAACAACTCCAGGCAGCTCTGAGCATCCTGACACACGACATCACACTGGCACTGCCCCAGACCTCTGCACTGGCACGGGGACATAGACTGCATCCCATCATAGACTGCATCTCATCAGAGCCCCAAGCATCATTTGCCCTCTTCAGGCTCTTCCCATCAGTACCGTATTTGCCCAGGGAAGCTGTGGCTGCCCCATCCCTGGCAGTGTTGAAGGGCAGGTTGGATGGGGCTTGGAGCAGCCTGGGCTGGTGGGAGGTGTCCCTGCCCATGCAGGGGGGTTGGAACTAGATGATCTTCTAGGGCCCTTCCAACCCAAACCATTCTATGACTGGAATTTCCAAATAAAAAGCTTCCAGTTTCTCCATGACAGGCTCTGTGGAAAAAAGGGCAGGCAACACGTAGGAGGCAGAGCCACCTCGGGTAGTTTAAAAATGGAAGATGGGCTTAGCATTTCTTAGACCACTAACAAGTCTTAATTACCTCTCTGGATAAGTTCAGGATCAACTTAGGAAGCAGGATGAGTCAGTTGTGCCAACAACACACGCCCTGCAGAGAGGGCCTGGGGCTGGCAGGGAGGGAGCAGCCTGGGGAGCCAACCTGAGGACACCCTGGGGAAAAACCCACCACAGCTTCATGCTGGTTTGGAAAACCTTTCTCAACGCCTTCCTGGGGCAGGAAGACTCTGCAAAGAAGCATGTCCTTCTGCAGTCCACCTGGTCTGAGGTTATTTTGGTACTAAGGGCTCCAGGAGCCCAGCCACCCATTATTAAAGAGCTGCTGCTCTGGAGACAGCACCTTCTTTCAGCTGGGCCCTTCCCCAAGCAGCTTGACAGGATTTGAGTTTTTTTACACCCTGATCCTGCAAACACTTAAGCAGGTCACTGGACTCTAATACACTACTGCTGCAATTAATGCTGATCCTGTGGGCAATCAGGAGAGTTAAGTACTTTTGTTCTGAGCTTTGTTCTTTTTATCAGCTTAAGGCAGCAAAGGGTTGGTTTAGGACTGATTTTCTCACCACCAGCCTGCAGGTTTTCAGGTGAGGGCCAAAAAAGGGTCCCTCTGCTGCTTCCAGGGAGGTGAGGACAGGGGAAAAAAGTCCAGTCCAAATACATCAGGATACCAAAGAGATCCCAGAGGCAAAGCTTTCCAGAGATCTGGGAGAAGAGATCTAGTAGGGACCCAAGGACACAAGTCCTACCACACCAGCAACCCTGTGTCATCGTAATGTCCCTGCACTGAGTTATATTTTATTTTGAGCAATTAAGAAGAGCACTGGTCTTGGATAAAGGTCAAAGTTATAAACTGCTCATCCCTCTGCCAGGCTGAAGGCACCTCAGTTTGGAAAACTAAGTGAAGAGAAGTTTAAGCTGGGGCTGAACTACCTGAAGGATACCTGATGTAAGCCAAGGGAAGGACATTTTCCAGCTATGGGACTTGGCCAAATCAGAGTTTAGATGCTGAGCAGACCTGGCATTCAAGTAGTCTCCATATTCTTCAGCCAGGCTGGTCTCCTGAGTCAGTTTAATGCACAGCTGCAAGTGCAGCCTGACAGAAGGTAGGAGAATGCACCAGGAACTGTACAAACCAACACCACCTTTTCAAACATCTAGGTGGAACTCATGGCCCAAGGCCTACGAGTGTGTTCACGGGCTCCAGCCAAGCCCAGAAAGCAAGTTTTCCTGTAGGTAAACAAGTGTTCACAAGTCCAGCCAAGGTCTCCATTGTGAAGAGGCCAATCCGTGAAGGTTTCCATTGTGAAGAGGCAAATCCATGTTCCCTGAGGTCCAGCAGAATAAGACACTGGATTTCAAAGCCTCTGCCAAAGCCCTTGCAGCAGCTCTGCAAGCTGGAGCAGAGCAGAGGGGCCAAAGAGATGCTGTCCGGTTACCACAGCTAAAGCAAATATTTACACAAGAACAAAGCCAACAGCCTGCTGGCTATTCCTGGCCTTTCCAGCCTAAAAATCCATTGCCCCAGCCAGCTGCGGTAAGCTTCCCACCACGGAGAGCATCTAAAGTAGTTGTCTAGTGACCCATCAGAGCAGCAGACTGCCTAATCACCTTCATTAGCATTTGTGTGTCCAAGGAGACAGTTTAACCATTCCCTACCTCTGTACCTCTGTCCCGACCATTCCCAGCACACTGGGAACAGCCCAGCACCACGTGAAGTTGCTGAAGGAAACAGAAACTGCTGATCTCTGTGTGCCATCCCCTGCCACTTTTCAAGAACAACCGGAGTTGTGCACAAAGGCTCCTCACCTACAAAAGGGCCGGTGTGTGTCCCTTAGGTTGTTTATTTTGCTGTAAAACAAGCTTGAAGAAAGCAACTCCAGCGGGCTAGCACACCTGTCCAGGCCTGCTGCAATCCAAAGGTGGAAAACACGAGCTCCAGGCACCAGCCCCTCTCAGCTCCAGCTACCAGCTCCCCTGAGCTCCAGACACCAGCCCCTCTCAGCTCCAGCTACCTGCTCCTCTCAGCTCCAGACACCTGCTCCTCTCAGCTCCAGACACCAGCCCCTCTCAGCTCCAGACACCAGCCCCTCTCAGCTCCAGACACCAGCCCCTCTCAGCTCCAGACACCAGCCCCTCTCAGCTCCAGACACCAGCCCCTCTCAGCTCCAGACACCAGCCCCTCTCAGCTCCAGACACCAGCTCCTCTCAGCTCCAGACACCAGCTCCTCTCAGCTCCAGACACCAGCTCCTCTCAGCTCCAGACACCAGCTCCTCTGTACCTGCTAAGCAGAGCCAGAAGGCTGCCTGGGGAGAAGCAGGAGCTGGGAGCATTCCTCTTGATACATCACAGGATATTCCTTAGTAAATTCAATAGAAATATAGCCTAATAAAAGTTTACTAAAGTAATGAATTTGCTATACTAAGGGTTGCTTTTAAAACAAGGTGCTTTGTGAAACTATCAGTCAATTATGCCAAGCATCCTGTAGGCTGTGATAACATCGAGTCTTCTAAGAACCTGTGGTGCCTACAGACACACTGATGTGGACTCTGACCCACCTGGGCAACCTGCCAGCAGGAGACTGGAGACAGGACCAGGACAGAGACAGGACCAGAATCAACCAAGACCCCCCCAGGAGACCCTCGAGCAGGCATCATTACAAAGACAGCCAATCCCAGGAAATAAAATGACTATGTAAAAGAATTCTGGGAACTCATTGACATGGAACTGAAGATGCATGTTTTTGGTGTATGTTAGTCGGGGTGTTTCACTGACTCATTGGAGCACTCATGGTGGAGAATCCCCAGTGCTGCAATAAAGAATCCCTGCTCAATAACAGCTTGTTTGTTGTGATTGGGTCTGGATCTTGGAATCCTTACCCAGCCACACCAGCCTCCCACTGTGGTGAGGAGTGTTAGAAAGCAAAGGGGTTTGGAAGCTTCGAAATTTGTGTTTCACTCTCACAAGGCAGCCAGGGGCTGGTGCTGGACACCTCAGGGTTCATCAATATCTAATCTTTATCTGCTGTAATAAGGAAATAAAATCCCCACTGCTTTTCTGCTGGGGGCTGTTCCTTAAAGCCTCCCCAGCCAGCACGGGGCAGGCGTTACAAAGAGCTCTGGAGAGCAGCAAGCTGTGGATTCAGAGACAGCAGAGTCCAGAGCTCCCAGTGCAGAACTGGTCCTCACTGGTCCTCTCCCCTGCTCCCATCCCACTCTCGCACCAGGGTCTGCATCCCTGCAGGCAGCACCGCCAGCCCCACCAGGCTGCCCCCCAGCCCTTTTCCATGCCCTGGGGGGAGGGGGGGGGGGCTGTCCCTTCGGTCTCATTATTGGGGAGCAGCCCCCCCCCCCCCAGCTCCATCTCACAGTGCCCGGGGTGCCCCCGCTGCACAGCCCCAGCAGCACCCCAGCCCCGCTCCTCCGTTCACAGGACCCTCCCCATCCCCCCCGTTCATTGCACAGGGCCCCCCCCCCCAACCTCGCACCCTCCACAAGGTGCCCCCGGGCCCCCCCACCCCGGCTGGGCCGGGCCCGTCCCACGCACCGCGCGCCCTCCCCGGGGCGACCCCTCAAGGGCAGCCCCGTCAGGAACGGACCCCGGCTCCCGACCCCTGTCCATCCAACACACCCAGCACCCCCCGGACTCCTGCGCTCCCCAAAAACCCCGGGAATCCCCCCACAAAACCCCGGCGGAGGGACACGCCGCCGCCTCACCGCCCGCTCCCCTCAGCACACCCCCCCCCCCCCCCCCCCAAAACCCGCCTCGCCTCGCCTCCCAGGGGCACAGCGGCGGAGAATCCCCCCCCGCCGGTAGCAGAGGGGTGTCCCGCGGGGCTGGAGGCGGCGGTCCGGGCTGACCTGCGGCGGGCGGCGAGGCGCGGGGCGGGCAGGAGGCGGCGGGAGAGCAGCAGCGCCATGGCGGAGGGAGGGAGGGAGGGAGCGAGGGAGGCGGGCGCAGCACCGCGCAGGGATCCGGCCCCGCCGCGCCGCGCCCCCTGGCGGCCCGGAGGACTCACCGCGGGCCCGGCGGGGTGGGGGGAACTGGGGTGAGGTGGGAGGTACTGGGGTGTGCTGGGGTGTGAACTGGGGTGAGCTGGGATGTACTGGGGTGAGCTGGGGTGAACTGGGGTGAGCTGGGATGTGAACTGGGGTGAACGGGGGTGAACTGGGGTGTGCTGGGGTGAGCTGGGATCTGAACTGGGGTGAGCTGGGGTGTGCTGGGGTGAACTGGGGTGAGCTGGGATGTACTGGGGTGTGCTGGGGTGAGCTGGGGTGAGCTGGGGTGTGCTGGGGTGTGAACTGGGGTGTGCTGGGGTGTGAACTGGGGTGAGCTGGGGTGTGCTGGGGTGAGCTGGGATGTACTGGGGTGAGCTGGGGTGTGCTGGGGTGAACTGGGGTGTGCTGGGGTGTGAACTGGGGTGAACTGGGGTGTGCTGGGGTGTGAACTGGGGTGAGGTGGGGTGAGCTGGGATGTACTGGGGTGAGCTGGGATGTACTAGGGTGTGAACTGGGGTGAGCTGGGAGGTACTGGGATGTGCTGGGGTGTGAACTGGGGTGAGCTGGGGTGAGCTGGGATGTACTGGGGTGTGAACTGGGGTGTACTGGGGTGTGAACTGGGGTGAACTGGGGTGAGCTGGGATGTACTGGGATGTGCTGGGGTGTGAACTGGGGTGAGCTGGGAGGTACTGGGGTGAACTGGGGTGTGCTGGGGTGTGCTGGGGTGTGAACTGGGGTGAGCTGGGGTGTGCTGGGGTGAGCTGGGGTGTAATGGGGTGAACTGGGGTGAGCTGGGGTGAGCTGGGGTGTGCTGGGGTGTAATGGGGTGTAATGGGGTGAACTGGGGTGTGCTGGGGTGAGCTGGGGTGAGCTGGGATGTGAACTGGGGTGTGCTGGGGTGAACTGGGATGTGAACTGGGGTGAACGGGGGTGAACTGGGGTGTGCTGGGGTGAGCTGGGGTGAGCTGGGATGTGAACTGGGGTGAGCTGGGATGTGCTGGGGTGAGCTGGGGTGTGAACTGGGATGCGCTGGGGTGAGCTGCGGTGTGCTGGGGTGAACTGGGGTGAACTGGGGTGAGCTGGGATGTGAGCTGGGGTGAGCTGGGGTGAACTGGGGTGAGCTGGGATGTACTGGGATGTACTGGGGTGTGCTGGGGTGAGCTGGGGTGTGCTGGGGTGTGCTGGGATGTGAACTGGGGTGTGAACTGGGGTGAACTGGAGTGAGCTGGGATGTACTGGGGTGTGCTGGGGTGTGAGCTGGGGTGTGCTGGGGTGAGCTGGGATGTACTGGGGTGAGCTGGGGTGTGCTGGGGTGAGCTGGGGTGAACTGGGGTGAGCTGGGATGTGAACTGGGGTGTGAGCTGGGGTGAGCTGGGGTGTACTGGGATGTGCTGGGGTGAGCTGGGGTGTGAACTGGGGTGAACTGGGGTGAGCTGGGGTGAACTGGGATGTGAACTGGGGTGAGCTGGGGTGTGCTGGGGTGTGCTGGGGTGAACTGGGGTGAGCTGGGGTGTGCTGGGGTGTGCTGGGGTGAGCTGGGATGTGAACTGGGGTGAACTGGGGTGAACTGGGATGTGAACTGGGGTGAGCTGGGGTGTGCTGGGGTGAGCTGGGATCTGAACTGGGGTGAGCTGGGGTGTGCTGGGGTGAGCTGGGGTGAGCTGGGGTGTGCTGGGGTGAGCTGGGATCTGAACTGGGGTGAGCTGGGGTGAACTGGGGTGAGCTGGGATGTGAACTGGGGTGAACGGGGGTGAACTGGGGTGTGCTGGGGTGAGCTGGGATCTGAACTGGGGTGAGCTGGGGTGTGCTGGGGTGAACTGGGGTGAGCTGGGATGTACTGGGGTGTGCTGGGATGAACTGGGGTGTACTGGGATGAACTGCAGTGTGCTGGTGTGAACTGGGATGAACTGGGGTGAACTGGGATGTGCTGGGCTGAACTGGGATGTGCTGGGCCCACCCCATCCCCATCCCACCCTATCGCCATCCCATCCCATCCCACCTTCATCCCATCCCACCCTATCCCATCCCTATCCCCATCCCATCCCATCTTCATCCCAACCTAATCCCATCCCCTCCCATCCCACCTTCATCCCACCTTCATCCCATCCCGCCTTCATCCCATCCCCTCCCATCCCACCTTCATCCCCTCCCATCCCATCCCACCTTCTTCATCCCATCCCCATCCCACCTTCATCCCACCCCATCCTCATTCCACCTTCATCCCACGCCACCCTATCCCACCTTCATCCCCTCCCATCTTCATCCCATCCCATCCCACCTTCATCCCAACCTAATCCCATCCTACCTTCATCCCATCCCACCTTCATCCCCTCCCATCCCACCTTCATTCCACCCTATCCCACCTTCATCCCATCCCACCTTCATCCCAACCTAATCCCATGCCATCCCTATCCCACCTTCATCCCACCCAACCCTATCCCATGTTCATCCCATCCCACCTTCATCCCAACCTAATCCCATCCCACCTTCATCCCATCCCACCTTCATCCCAACCTAATCCCATGCCATCCCCATCCCACCTTCATCCCATCTCATCCCACCTTCATCCCATCCCACCTTCATCCCAACCTAATCCCACCCAACCCTATCCCATGTTCATCCCATCCCACCTTCATCCCACCTTCATCCCATCCCACCTTCATCCCAACCTAATCCCATCCCACCTTCATCCCAACCTAATCCCATGCCATCCCCATCCCACCTTCATCCCATCTCATCCCACCCTATCCCACCTTCATCCCAACCTAATCCCATGCCATCCCCATCCCACCTTCATCCCACCTCATCCCACCTTCATCCCATCCCACCTTCATCCCAACCTAATCCCATCCCCTCCCATCCCACCTTCATCCCAACCTAATCCCATCCCCTCCCATCCCACCTTCATCCCAACCTAATCCCATCCCCTCCCATCCCACCTTCATCCCATCCCACCTTCATCCCAACCTAATCCCATCCCACCTTCATCCCAACCTAATCCCATCCCCTCCCATCCCACCTTCATCCCATCCCACCTTCATCCCAACCTAATCCCATCCCCTCCCATCCCACCTTCATCCCAACCTAATCCCATCCCCTCCCATCCCACCTTCATCCCATCCCACCTTCATCCCAACCTAATCCCATCCCCTCCCATCCCACCTTCATCCCAACCTAATCCCATCCCCTCCCATCCCACCTTCATCCCATCCCACCTTCATCCCAACCTAATCCCATGCCATCCCCATCCCACCTTCATCCCATCCCACCCCACCCTATCCCACCTTCATCCCAACCTAATCCCATGCCATCCCCATCCCACCTTCATCCCCTCCCATCCCACCTTCATCCCATCCCATCCCACCTTCATCCCATCCCACCTTCTTCATCCCCCCCCCCCCCCCGTTCCCAGGGGCAGCAGCAGGCAGGTGTCTCTAGCAGTACTTCAATTTATTTGTAAACTGTTCTTTGGTAAACGAGAAAAACTCAAGAAGAGACAAAAAAAAAAAATCAATGAAAACGACCCCCTCCCCCCCTCCAAATAATTAATAATAATATTAATTAATAATAATAATTAATCATAACAACAACAAATCATAATTAAACCAACCAGGTGGACGGGGTTAAAAAAAAGTCTCCCCCCCAAAGTGGGATTGGAACGACCTACAGCAAACTCAAGAGCTGGGGGGGCAGAGCTTGGGGGGGTAGGTTTTTGGGGGGGCAGCACTGCCCCCCTCCTGGCCCCTCTCCCTCCCACCCCCCCCGCGGGGCTGCAGTTTTGGGGGGGTCCTACATGGGGGGCTCGTTGCAGAGCACGAGTTCCAGCTCCTTGCGGTAGAGTTTGCCCCCGTCGGAGAGATTCATGATGCTCTTCCTGTAGTTGGTCAGTTGTTGGATGTTCAGCTCCTGCAGGGAAGGAGGGGTGAGGGGGGGCACCCCCAAACTGGGGACACCCCCCCCCCCCCCCCCCCAGACACACAGACAAACACACCCCTGAACATCCCGTGAGGATGTGGGGGTTGACACATCTGGACCAGCAGCTCTTGTGGTTCTGGTGGAGAAGGGACAACAGGGGGTGGAAGGGGAGGGTGGGAGAGGGGAGGAGAAATTGGGGGGTGCTCAAGGGGAGGGGGGATTGGAGGGTGCTCTGGGGAGGGGGGGGGTGCTTTGGGGAGGGGGGTTGGGGGGTGCTCCAGGGGTGAAGGGATTGGGGGGTGCTCTGGGGAGGGGAGATTGGGGGGTGCTCCCAGTGGGGAGGGGAGATTGGGGGGTGCTCTGGGGAGGAGGGATTGGGGGGTGCTCCAGGGGGGAGGGATTGGGGGGTGCTCCAGGGGGGAGGGGGAATTGGGGGGTGCTCCGGGGAGGAGGGATTGGGGGGTGTTCCCAGGGGGAGGGATTGGGGGGTGCTCTGGGGAGGAGGGATTGGGGGGTGTTCCCAGGGGGAGGGATTGGGGGGTGCTCCCAGGGAGGGGAGATTGGGGGGTCCTCCAGGGGGGAGGAATTGGGAGGTCCTCCAGGGGAGGAGGAATTGGGGGGTTTTCCTGGGGAGGAGGGATTGGGGGATGTTCCCAGGGAGGAGGGATTGGGGGATGTTCCCAGGGGGAGGGATTGGGGGGTGCTCTGGGGAGGAGGGATTGGGGGGTGCTCGAGGGAAAGGGGAGATTGGGGGGTCCTCCAGGGGGGAGGGGGAATTGGGGGGTGCTCCGGGGAGGCTTCCAGACTCCATCCCCCCTTTTTTCCTTCCCCGCTTTACCTTCTTGTTCTTCTCAGACAGGTCTTTCAACAGAGCATCCAACTCGTTCTCGTCGATGAAGCCGCTGCCATCCTGGATAAGCAGGGAGGAACATCAACAGGGGGGGAAGGACACCAGCCCTGCAGCTCCCCCACCCCAGGGACACCCCCAAACCCTCACCCCCCCACCCCCCAAATCAGAGCCAATTGAAACCACGTGGGGTTTGGGGTTGTTGTGTTTTTTTTTGGCCCTGATTTGTCTTCAATTTGGGGCAGTTTCCCAGGAGCTGCTCCCCTACCTTGTCATAGAAGTTGAAGATGGCATTGAACTCCTCCGAGGACAACTTCATCCCCTGGGCAAGGGAGAACGAGGCATGAGGGAGGGGACAGAGGAGCAAGCAGGGAATGGGAATGTCGGGGTTGGTTCTTGTTTTACCTGGAATTTCAGCAGGAAGTTTTCCTGCACCGGCAAAAGGCTGGAAAAGAAGCACAGGGCAGGGATGAGCAGGAAGCAGCCAGGAGAAGGTACTTTTTTTCCACCCAAAGAGCAAATTAAAGAGGAAAACTGTTTTCCTTGGGAGCTGGAGCAGGATGCTCCCAGCCAGCAGGGTTCCAGGGTGTCTTTCCCTCCCCACCTCTCCCTCCTGGCCACCTATCACCTTACCGGGACATCTCGGAGAGGCCCAGTTTCCCATCACCGTTCATGTCGAACATCCGCAGCTGTTGGGACAACAAGCAGCACCAGGTCACCCGTGGCCTCCTTCTCCCCCACCTCCCACCCCTCCTGGGGCGGTGGGACCCCCAGGGGAGAGCCCCCCCAGCCTGTTCCCAGTGGTCCCACTCACAATGGTCTGCGTGTACTCCTGCAGCTTGGGCTCGTCGTAGGGTCGGTTCGCCTTCTTCAGCAGGTCTGACAAGAAGCCCTGGAAGGAGGAGGCTTTGCTGGCTCCATCCTCATCCCCAGGCTGTCCCCTCGGGGATGTCCCACCCCACTGGGGACAGGGCTCAACCCACCCCACCGCCCACAACCCACCTTGAGCTCGTTGGCTTCGATGTAGCCGCTGCGGTCGGTGTCGTACCTGCGCCAGGCCTGAGGAACAGCCCCCCGGGCACGTCAGCAGGGGCTTGTGGAACAGTTTTCCCCCTCTCCCAGAACCTCCCACCCCGACCTGGAGCATCCCCCCTCCCATCCCAGCAGAGAGAGAGGCGGGGGGGGTCACCTCAGGGCTCCCATCCCAGCTCGTGGTGGCCTCGCAGCCCCGCGCCGAGAGTTCAAGAGCGAGGATCCTCACCCCGGCGTGCAAGGCTGGGCTTTAACACTTAATTACATCCCCCAATTAAACAACAGCACCAGCTCCTCCCCAGCCCGGGCCACGGGCTGCTCCTCTTTCAGCCATCACCTCCACCTCGGCTTCATTTTCCAAGCACCAGCTCCTCCCCACCCCGGGATGCTGCACCCCCTGTCACCCATTTCCCTCCCGCCCTTCGGACAGGTTCACCCCCTGCGAGGGTGCAGCCAGGTTTTGGGGTGGCCCAGAGCAGTGTTGTCTGCTCCAGCACATCCCTTGGGCACCAAGAACCACCCTAGAAGGGGAATTGACAGGAACGGTTCCAAAACCCCACAGCTCATCTCACCTGGAGACCAGGACAAGGTGCCCAAGGGGCGCTGAGGACTGGGGAAACTCAGCACGCTCCCAACTCTCTCCCTTCCCAAACCAGCATCACCTCCCAGTGTTGAGTGAAAGCCCAGAATTTAGGGGGAGGCCAGGAGGGGTTTGGGCAATGCCAGCTCCCTGCTGTTGGGCACCAGGGATTGAATCCCTCGGGAAGCACATCCCGCCCCGCTCACCTCCATGAATTCCGAGCTGGAGCCCACGTGCTGGCGGAAACACAGCAGGAAATTCTCCTCCGTGGGCAGGATCTGGGCCAGCTGTGGGGGGACACGAGCGTCAGGGGTGGGAGGGAACCAGGGCCGTGGTTCCCCAGGAGCATCCCGAGGAGGGGGAACACGAGCAGCCCCGGAGCCAGCACCGCTCACCTCGGCCATCTCGATCCTGCCGTCCGAGTTTTTGTCGTACTTGAGCATGAACTCCTTCATCTTGTCCCCCAAGTTGTCATTCCTGGGGTCCTGCCAGCCAGGAGAGAGGGGACGGGAGAGCTTAACCCACCCGGCAGGAGGGAAGGGGGGGGGAAGCAAAACCAGAAGAAGAGCCCCTTACCACACCCGCCCCTTTCCTGGCGCTTTCCAGCTCCTGGAAGAAGTTTTCCAGCTCTTTGCCTTCGATGTAGCCGTTTCCTAAGGGGAGGAAATCAAGGCAATAAGCCCCCCCCGCTGGTGTCGGAGGAAGGGAGGGGTGCTCCGGGGGTTGCAGCCTTTGTCCCCCACCTTGGGGACATGGCTCGGAGCCCCCCATGGCAGCAAAGCCACCCCAGCCCCTGCCAAGGGGTCACACGGACCTGGTGATGCCTGAATTTGCAGGGAGCTGGAGCCCCCCTGGTTGTCACCTGGAGTGGGAGCCACAGCCCCAGACCTGACCCCTGCCCTTGTAGGGTGCAGGGGGCTTTGTCCCCATCCCCGTCATGGCAGGGTGTGTGTGGGGGGGGGGGCTTTGTCTCCATCCCAGGCTTTCCTGGATTTTCTGCAGCTGATGCTGCAACCGGGTGGTTTGATGGCTCAAGGGTTGTCCACCTGGCTCCTCACAACCCATGGCAGGGGCAAACAGGGAGCAGGGACAAGGCACCTGGCACAGTGTCACCCCCTGGGCACAGGAGCAGCCCCCAGGATGGGATCAGCTCAGCCAGAGGCTGGGGGCTTGGGGAGGTCCCTGTCCCATGGAACCCCCAGCCCTTGCTGCTGAGATCCGTGCTGAGACGTGGCTTCCACGGAACCTGGGGCACCCACAGCCCTTCCCTGCCTGTGCCAGGAGGGCTCAGCCTGGACCCAACCATGTGCCACTGCTTTGGCAGTGGCCCTTGATGGCTTCGGAGGGGTGACAGGCATGCCCTGAAGCAGCAAGGTCATGCCACAGCCAGGGGACACAGCAAGGACACTGGCTACTGCCACCACCCTGCCAGAAATCCAGACATCTGGGCACAGCTGGGGGACACTGCCCCTTCCTCCAAAGTGCCAGGCTGAGGGACGACCAGAGCTCCTCCCCGTGGGACCCTCCCCAAAGCCCTCTCCCCATCCCAGCCTCCAGAGCCTTGGACCACGCTGCCATCGGCACCCACAGGGTCCCAGGTGGCATCTTCTCCCTGCTGCAACCCAGGGGCTGGGAACAACCCATCCTCATGCCAGCTGGAAGCACCTGGGGACATCCAGGGCACCTTCCTCGATGAGAGCAACATCCCCACGGATGAGCCACATCCCCATGGATGAGCCACATCCCTCCCAGGAGGGGACAAGGGGCTTGGGCAGTGTCAGGGTGCTGGTGTGAGCTGCCGAGGGGGCTTTCCACTGCTTTTTCCCCAGGGGATTTGCTTTTGTGGGAGAGCCCTTTGAATTCAGCTGGGGGGGGGGAGGGGGGGGGAAATCAGCAGGAGTTTTTTGAGCCAGAAAAACACCAAGAAAAGCCACGGCTGGTAGCTTGGTTCCTCCCAAGAGCAGCTTGGATGGGTCTGACCCGTGCCCGCCGAAGCGGTGGGGTGTGGAGCAGCGTGGAAAATTCCTTCTGGAGAACCATGGCTGGTGTGTGTGGCTGCACCCCCCAGCCCCCCTGTGCTGCAGAGCCATGGGACAAGCGTGGCTGGCAAGGTGAGGGCATCAGAGACCCCCAAAGGGACATCTCTGGGGCGTGAGGAGCCTCAGGTGACAAGGGGGCGAGAGCCCACGGGAGGGGTTTAAGCACAGGGAAGAACCTGGGTCCTTCCATCACCCATCAGCAGAGGGAAGCAGGTGGGGTTTTGGAGCTCCTGAATGAGCACTGTCCTCCTCAAGGCCACCATCTCCTCTCCTGGTCACCTGCTGTGCTGCAGCCCGGCCCTGCCCCGGGTTGGATCCCTGCCTGTCCCTGTGTTTTGGAGATGACAGAGCACACATCCCAGGGCGCAGCAAGGTGTCCTTGCAGGACGGCGCTGGCCACTCAGCTCGGGAGCTGCCCGTTCCCACCGGGAGCTGCCCGTTCCCACCGTCCCACCTTCCCAACCCCTCGGCTGCCCCGGAGCCAGCTCCAGAGGTGACAAGGACATCCCCGCCTGCCTCCCCCGGGGCTGCGGGGCTCTTGTGGGACCCCAGGGTGCAGCCAGGAGGGCACCCAGGGCAGGCTGAGCCCGGCGACACTGTGTGACACAGTTCTCAGGGGGGTTTTGGTCCCCACATCCCCCGGGACAGAAGACGAGGAGAAGAGCAAGAGCTTTCCCTTCCCAGAGGGCTGAGCCCCCTTCACTGCACCGCGGCGCTGAAATAAACTCTTCTCCCAGCCCAAGGGGGCTGCTTTTCTGCACTCCCACCCCTTTTTTTTTTTTGGGGGGGGCTGGCAGGGGACAGGGGGACGCGCCCGGTTGTGACTCTGCGGGGAGGTGACACCCCCGTGGGGGACACAGTCGCTGCCAGAGCATCTTCAGGGAGAGGTTTGGTGCGGGGCTGGGGAGCAGGCAGGGAGGGACCGAGTGCTCCAGCCGCGGAAGGGACGTTCCTCACCCTGCTCTGGGGCAAGGGACACCCCCTC